>NC_134825.1:55207105-55514194 GCF_004210375.1 Tachypleus tridentatus
GGAGTCAAACAAGAGTGGATAATTGAAGATACTGTAGGAAGATGGTGGAGACCTAATTTCGAACCTCCTCAGGTATTTATTCTGTCTTGCAGCTTAAGACCAATTATTTTGAGAAATACTCACAATGTAAAACCTGTGGAATTGTCCATACAATTTTAAATATCTTTTAGATCTACAAATCAAAGAAAGAAAATACTGAAATGTTATAAAAAAATATTTGAAGTATGTTATTATTAATATAGCATTTTTTAAATTTATTTTGCTTGCTTATTATCCACCATTTTATAGCCTTGGGAAATGGGGGAGGGGGGTGAATTGCTATTTCTTTGTAGTAAGATTATTATTTTTTTAATAGTGTAGCCAAATGAGGTTGTTGTATGATGTAGATGATGTTTTATATGTCAAGTTCTAGGTAAGAATAAAACAATTTAGATTCAGAAATAATTTTAACAGCTTTATATCAGTCTATAAATATGTAAGGTTACAACATCCCAACATTCTGTCTAATACTTTGAATCAGAATAAAATAAACCAATTTTGAGAGAGGGAATTTCCCCAAATACGTTCAGTGAGAGTTGTCTCTTTTATCCACCAAGGAAAAGGTAAGGGGAAGAGCTAGAAATTTGTATTTCAGAATGTTGAGGGGAGAGAGGTGGATACGGATGAGGAATAGACTTTGTGGGAATTGTTTGGGTTTTCTTTCATGGTTGGGGTTCTTTTTTTGAGACTTCAGTAAGCTATGGTACAACTTTCTTTTGTTCCAGTGATCATGAATGAGGCCCCTTCTTGATGCACATCATCTCTCGTGTGGTTAATTATTTATTGTATTTTTGTACTAGATAGTAACATAATTTCTAATCAGTAAATATTACTCTTCTTCAGTAATGTCTCTGTCTGTAATAGTCTCTTAGGATTTTATGGCTGTGAATTTGGATTAAGTATTTTTACATATATGTGATGGTTACTGTACCTATAATGCAATTATAATTTTTCTCACAAAGAAACACAGGGTACTGTTTATAGTGTTGTTGATGTCACAAGTGGTAAGTGAAAGAATTCTTTGCCACCCAAGAGGAATGTTGTTTAGTAGGTGAAAGCAAGAGGAGGTTGCTTTATTTCTGTGTTTTGGCTTTTTAAATTAAGTTTTTAGGGTATGAAATCTATCTTTTATTTAAGGAAGATTGGTTGATTTGTGTAATTCTTTAATGTGTGTAAATGTGTAATTCTGAAGGTTATTTTGTATTTTTTGAAGCATTAAGTAGTAATGATCAAATTCTTTCTTAGAATGTATAAATGTTTTATGTATTGTAAATTTTGTTTTGACTTGCATAATATTTTAAGGTTTTGAGTATGTTGATTTAGCTTTAACTAAAGAGCTGTTAATGTGCTTGTTCCATGTTAATCTATTATCATTATTATTTACTATTAATTTTGCAGTTTCTGTCTTTTATTTCATTTTTTTATATATTGATTTGGATCTGCTTCCTTCCTTTTTATTCTTTTTGGTAGTTTTCTTTGAAAAATTATGAATTGTATTTATAGATTGGGCTTAGCATAACTTTTCAATTGGAACATCAAAGTTTTGTGGTATAGCTATTGTAGGTATTTGGTTGCTTGCATTGAATTTTGGAGGAGCACTATGCTATGATATCATTCACATATTGGGAGGTTTGTGTGTATGAGTTTATTTCGTCAGGTAGAGTTAGATCATTAACAAAGAGAATGGAGAAGAGGGATGATGAATGAGCCTTTAGATGTTCCAGCAGATAAGCAAAATGAATTATTTCTGTTTTCTTTAATTTTTAATGGATGTGTTATTTAAAAAATTGGAGATATATCATAGGTGCCATTTTGGGTTTTTAGATTTTGTGAGTTTATATCTTGTTTCATTGTACCAGACTTTCTGGACATCGAGGATTGTAGCTGCTGTGCATCAATTAATATTTATATTTTCAGCTATAGTTTCCATGAGTCTGATTAAATTATTAAAGAAATTTAGAAGTTTTCTAATGATAATTATTTTGAGTAATGTGCTTATTGTTTTTGTTAGACTTATTGATCTGTAGTTTTCTGGATGCTGTGAAGACTTGTCAGGTTTACTGAGATTGTTTTTCAATTTGGTGGGACATATCTTGATCATAAATTGGGATAAAATTTGTAGACTAGATGTTTAATTAACATGCACGGTCCTTGTGTTAAGTAGATGTTTGGAATGTTGTTATCTCCAGAGGATTTTATTTAGTTTTCAGTGATGTTTCTTATGTTTCATTTAGTGATATATTTGTTTGGTATTTGTATGGTGTTATTGTATACTGAAAATGTATTTACAATAAAGTTTTTGTTTATTAAAGATGATTTCCTCTCATGTGACTGTTTGAGGCTATTAATAGTTGAAGGCTTTATCAGTATTATGTTGATGTTTAGTGATTTACTATTTATTTCTATGCTGATTCATATTTTAGTATTTTCTTAGGAAAGATGCCTTGATGGGTTTAGTGATTATGAAATTGATTTAAGCTAATTTCTACTTTCAGTACCCTTATGTGCCACCTCACATTACTAAACCTAAAGAACACAAGAAGTTGTTCCTTGTACAGCTTCCAGAAAAAGGTTAGATACTGACATGTGTACTTTCTTATATATTATATAATAATTGTTTTATTATTTTTAGTTTTGTAAGTTTTATGCCTGCTCACTTGTTTGTATTTTTTTTTTTTTTTGTTTATCGTTTTTATGTGTATACTTTACTAATGCTAGTAAATAAATGTCTATTACACATCAAGGATAAGTGAAATGGTTTGAATACACTTTTGTGAGGACTAAAAGTGTAAAATATAATAGTACATGTGTGTTAAAAATAAATATGTTTAGTATAGCACCAAAAATAAACTTCTATTTTTTTATTTTTAAGATAAAATATAAAATATTTTCCAATGCAAATAATTTGCAGTAGAATGATCATGTGGAGTTGTGATCTCTAGTGAAAAGCAGAAATTAGGCATGCCCCAAATTTTGATTTTGTTTTAGAAAATATCACTTGAGTTATTGGGTGCTTGTAATAAATATTTATTAACACTATTAGAATGCCATTGTTTTTTTTAAGAGCAGGTTCCTAATAAAAACCTTAACATTTTTACTAAAAGTAAATGTGAAACTGAATATATTGCTTAATTCACCACTTGTCATTTGAGTTGTTCCATCTTCAGGACATTTAATCCCCTATTAATAACTTTATATAAGGGCAAGTAAAAATAAAACAAGACTATGCTTCTTAAAGTAGTGAACTGTATATTATACATATGATGGATATGTACACACAACAATCTAAAATATTTTTAACTCAATATTGTCCAGGTGAGGGTTGGAATTCTCTGAAACTTTTATAATCCAGTGATATGTGGTCAATTGAATAACAGTTTGAGCATCATATTTATTTTTAATATCTTAATCCTTTTGTATAATATACACAAGTGTGTATACACATTTGCACATGTTAAACATTTATACTAAACCATTTGATGCAATATGTGTATCTTCACAAAATTCAGTAGAGTTTTAGAAGAGATATCAAGTTTTTTGTGCACAAAAAAATCAGATTCTTCAACATAGTAGTTTTAATAATGATTTGTTTGTGAAAGTATTGAATCTGTTTCATTTCTAGTTTGACTGCAAATTGAGTTTCCTGTTACAATAAAAAAACTATTATTTGTACTAAAAATCTCAAATATTATTTGTGTAATCTCTAAAACCTCCTAAAATACATTCCAAACATTTGTTTTCAGTGAGACTTTATATTTTGTCTATTATTTTTTCTACTCTAACTATGTGGGGTCTATCAATTTGACCAACCTTGTAACTAACTATCATAAAGGAATAAAGAAATAAATATAAGTTATGCTTTTCTTAATGCTAGAAAGACTTCAAATTATAGTACGAAAATACAGATGTTTAGTCTAAGTAGCATAAGTCTTGTAACCTTATATATTTATACATATTTGTAATTTTTCATTATCTTTACCCTCCAGTCATGCCTGGCTAACATTACATAACTTGCATCAACATGGTGCATGTGCACTCATTTCAATATCTGTAAATATAAAACTGACTTTTAGACCTTTCAAAGTAACCCTATCTTGGCTGTATTTTAGTGCACTAGTATTTTGTAATATAAAGTCATATTTAAATTATTATGCATTTCACATACATATAGATAATTACTATTTACAAATAAGTTCTTAAACTTATTTCTTAAAACTCAGAACAGTAAATAAAGATATATCAAACACTATATTTTCTAGTTAAGATGACCTTTGCACTTATTTACTGCTTGTTAAAGGTTGCTAAGCCTTTTCAAATTTTGCAAGTGGAGGACATGAAATGCATTTTTTGTTTTTGTTTTATATATACATTTAATACAGCCAAAAAATCATAAATAATTATGGATGCTATATGATTCTATCAAGCTTAGTAACTAAGCTGTATTTAGGCCTGAAAAAATATGAAACTTTGAGCAGTCTGAAGACATAACCTACCTCCATGAAATCTTGGTTCAAAGGAACATAGTGGTCCTTTAACAGATTAAAATAGCTGAGAAAACCACTAGGGAAACATTGGTTATCATATAATGAAGTCAGTTTATATAAGGGACCATTTCCAAAAAATGGAATGAAGTGAACAGGGTCACTGTTTGATTCAGTACCTAAGCTATATCTCAGCAATGTAAAAAGATATGAGGTTCTTATATTACATTCTAGCTTAGTAATATTGGTAATTTGAGTTTCTAATTTGTACAAAATTATTTACTTAGTATTTTGACATCAGAAACATCAAACTTTAGCCAGCATTCTATTCAACATACCACATAACTCATACAAATTAATATTTACTTTTAAATTTATAGATTAACTCATATATAATATTAAAGTGTGAAATATAATATACAATTTGATACTAAACGTATTGACATAAGTTCATAAAAATTTCGAATGCAAGTCAACTGACATGATGACATGGCCTTTCATCCCTGACCTATCATGAAAGGGTCTGCTGAATAATTAAGAAGAATGAGTTGATATATAACATTTATGTTGTATGTTTCATAAATCCAGTATGAATATAGATTCATTGTAATGAGTAAAAGATGGCTAAATACACCAGTATATAATCTGGCATTTATAGTTTAAAATTAGAAATCAGCTACATTTTATATATTAAATGAAACAATAAAAACTAAATAAAAGAAAAATAAGAAAGTTAATTGACAAACATAAACACATTTTTAAATTTACAAGATTATTATTATTATTGAGACATAGAATAAATAGAAAACTGGGAATTTAACACCTACAAATAGGGTTAGTAAGCATATAAGACTGGAGATACTGTAGACTATTTATTCAAACTACAAATTCTTATTTTGACTCCACATTGTCTGGAATTACATAATATGGATATGTAGCTTGAATAAATAATGTCTACAGTATCTCCTGCCTTATAGGCATACCTTGTTTACTGAACCTGTTTGAAGGTGTTTAATTTCCCAGTTTTTTTATTTATCCTCTGTCTGAAGTCTTATGCTGGAATTATGAGTTTTAACATATAAAAAATATAGGAATAACTAATAATGTACCATATTCAATGCACAGTGATCCATTTAGTAATATTGCTCAGGTGTATTGTATTACTACTTGCTTCTGTTTTTGCTGTAGGCTGGTGAAACAATAATAATAAAAAGAACAAATGGGCAATCTCATTATGAACTACTACTGCCATGGTTTATGATTAATACAATTTCTTTTAGTATACTATTACCTTAGTTGCTACAATCAACTTTATATAACATTTGTTTCCTGTGACAAGTTTTTCATGTAAAGTTTAAGTTTCAAGCAAACTTTTTAATGATAGTGTTTATCATTAACTGGTTGAAATAAATTAAAAAGAAAATGAGTTAATATACATTTGTAAATTCCTAAAAATCTCACTTCTGCTCCATTTCCTGAAGTTGTATGTAGTGTAATTCACATAACTGGTGCCTTCAAAATGGTTAACAGAAAGGTTATTCAACTTATGAGCTAAAGTAAGAGTTGTCATTAGAAATTTTTGTAGTTTGCTATTAAGACTATTGTTACTAATTCTAATTACTATTGTAGAACTTTAGCAGCTGTTCTTGTAGAAGGTATTAATTTTAGAACAATTATACATAAACAGTTTAGTGCTCATCTAAACATTAAATTTACTCTTACTATTTAACCACTTATTCTCCTTTTGGAACCTTTAACTTCATATTTTTTCTTCATCATGGTCTTAGTGAGAGACTGAATGAGTATAATTTTGTACTATTATATTAGTGAAGGGAAATATAAATATTACAGATCCACTATAAACAAGGTTGGTGAGTGTTACATGTAAATATTCTTATAGTTGAGATTTTACAAGGTTTTTATATCATATTTTAAGAAAGTTGAAGAAATAGTTTAATTCTACACAAAGCAAACATAAGTAATCATTGTATTATAATATTGTTATATATCTTTGAGTTATTGTATAAAAAGTGCAAAGGTACTATTGAAAGAGATTAAAATTCTGTTAATGTCCTAAGCGAGGTTTCCTACTCATTGATTTGCTGCTGGAATTTATTGACTAAAATATTTACATTTGGAAAGTTAACAGGTATGAAATTATCACAGTATTTCCAAAAGACTGGGCCCAGCATGGCCAGATGGGTTAAGGCGTTCGACTCATAACCTGAGGGTCACAGGTTCAAATCCCAGTCACAACAAACATGCTTGCCCTTTCAGCCGTGTGGGCATTATAATGTGATGGTCAATCCCATTATTTGTTGGTAAAAGAGTAGTCCAAGAATTGGTAGTGGGTGGTGATGGCTAGTTGCCTTCCCTCTAGTCTTACACTACTAAATTAGGGATGGCTAGAGCAGATAGCCCTCATGTAGATTTGCATGAAATTCAAAAACCAGCTTATAAAGGACTGTGTTGAATCACTGTTTTAAACATGAGAAACATTACTTTTAAAATAAGCCAAAGTAACAACAACCAGAATTAGATGTTCAGCTGTGCAAAAGCATATATTTTGAGCTAATCATGTATTAAGTTACAATTTTTCAATATGATACATTTTGTATTAACCCAAACAGATTTAAAAGTTATTGGATAATATGGTTTGGCTTAAAGTACTTTTTATATTTTATATATGTAAATATAATAAAGTAAAATGTATCTTGTATTTTAATCCCATGTTATTTTTTTCTCAGGAATAGTGAAGACTTGTAGAATCATGGTCCCTTTAAAATCAGAATATACAAATTTGGACATTTTTATACACAACAAGAAATTATATAATTAAAAATTAAAGTATGTTTAGTAGATGATATATTTTGATATAGATTTGACTACCATTTTGATTTATTTATTTAAGCCATATTGACAGATAAATATTTGAGACAAAGTTACAATTTTATCAGATAGTTTTTCATTATATTTTGGGGGGAGTGAAATAAAACTAACTGTATTACCTTTATTAACATTAAGCTATTTTAAAAATACCAAGTGAATTAAAATATTGGACTGTTGCATACAAAATGTCATATTTTCATGTGCAACTTTTAAACTCGATTTTTAGTGGGTGAAAGAGAAGCATTATTGTAAATTTGTCAGAATAATATGGTATATTGTCTGGTTCATTTCATTTTTCTTATTTCAGAAATTAAATCATATTTGTATTGATTTTTGTCACAGTGGATAAAATTGATATTCATGTAATTCTCTTGTACAAGTTCAAGCTCTGTCACAATGTGGCAACAGCAGCTCATAATATCAGTCATACATTTAGTAATAGCACAGCTAATAAGCACACAGCTAGAATTGGTTTAGGAGATTTTGCTATGGTGACACAGGTCTTGAAAATGATCATCAGACCATCCTCAGATAGTTATTAATGAGGAAGAATTGAAGGCTTTTGTTGAATCAGTTACCTGCCAAACCATGAGAGAACTTGCTGACAAACTTAATGCTCATTTTTTAACAGTTTCCCAACATTTTGAAGCAATTGATTAGGTGAAAAAGCTTGATAAATGGGTACATCACAAATTGACTGAAAACCATCAAACAAGATGAGTTGACATTTGTCTCTCTCTCCTTACTTAAACAAAGAATGACTCATTTCTCCAGAGAAATGGATTCTTTATGACAATCAACATTAATCTGGAGAATAGCTTGATTATGAAGAAGCATCAAAACCAATCCTTCACCCTTAGAAGCTTATGGTCAGTGTTTGATAGCCATCAGCAGGTGTGATCCATCATTCATTCTCAAACCCAGAAGAAACAATTACAGCAAAGAAATATTGTGGTGAATTTGAAATTATGCGTGAAATTTGTCATGAAAACATCCAGCAACAGTCCATCACAGTGGACACACATTGCTTCATAACAATGTTCAACTTCATGTCTTATGTGTTATTGTCCAAAAACTAAATAAACTCCAGTATGAAACTTTACCTCATCCACCATATTCACCAGGTCATTACCCTACAGATTATCCCTTTTTTAAACATTTGGACATTTTTTCAAGGAAAAAAACCTTTGCAAACGAACAATCAATTGAAAGTGCCTTTGAATACTTCATTGCATCAAAGGATGTCCATTTATAAAGCTGACATTTATAAACATAAGACTCATTGACAGAAGTGTATTAAGTCTAAAGGATCTTATTGTGATTAAATAAATTAAACAACAAAAATTTGTACTTGTTTTACATTTTCCTTTAAAAATCTGACATTTCATATGCAACAGCTGATAGTTTCCCTTATTTTCTGAAGGTTGACAATCCACTTTTCCAAAGGAATTGGTTCAGACAGAGAGAGCTCTAAACATTATTCACATTTTATGGAAGAAAGAGTTTCATTTTTATTATTTTTATTGTATATTTCAATACAAATAATTATATGTATACCTTTGTTGTAAAAAAAAAAAAGACTCATTTCCCTTGTGTAGTTTTATCAGAGATGTGTAATAACTTAAAACATTTTAAACTGGTTACTTGTTTGGAGTTTTAAAGAGGTCAACACTTTATTACTGTTTTATCTATTAAATACACATTATTTGATTTAAAAATTTTATTAACTTTATAATTTTTGTTTTCAGCATTATTTGCTGTACCAAAGAACTACAAGCTTGTTGCAGCTCCTCTGTTTGAGTTGTATGACAATGCTCAAGGTTATGGACCTATTATTTCCAGCCTTCCACAAGCTTTGAGTAGGTGAGTTATGGCAACACATATGATATAGTTACTTCTTAATCCACATCTTAAAAATAAACTGTATATAGCAATGCAAGTAATCAGAAATGGAATACATTTCTGTGGTATTATACTTAAATTTAGAGCTTTATAAGCTACATTTGACACTGAATCAGTTGCTTTTTGCATTTGGGTTTTTTTAAAAAGCAAAACTTTAGAATATATAATTGTCATTATATGTTGTTTTTTTTATAGCCAATGTTACACACGATGACAGCCTTTTAGGTGTTAAGGGTTTTTCTGTAATTGGCAAAATGAAATATGAAAAAAAAAGTTAATTAACATCAGTTAAGTCAAACTTACAGGATATATAAATTGAAACTTTCTAATTAATAAGTCTAAGTTGAAGTATTTTATTGATTTGTTTTTGAATTATCATAAACTGAAAAATTAAAGAAATTATATGCTTTTTAAAGATAAATCTACATACCATTTAATATGTTTGTGCTAAGTTTCATGCAATTTGATCAAGAATTTTTATTATGAGAAGAAAAACCAAAGGATAATAACACTGATGTCTATCTTGTCCAGAAAGGGTTAATGCTGAACCCTTTGTGGTCCAGAAAGGATTCACATATAATAATGTACCTGTTAGAACTTTAAGCCTTACCTATTGTTTGTGCTAATTTTATACTTTTTTTGTCATTTCTCAAGTATTATCTGTCACAACCAATTTTCATTCTGTGTGATATTATAGTGTAATTATGTGTTTCATGTTCTTATTGACAGAATCTTTAAACATGTTATCTTCTGTTATGTGATGCCACATCCACTAAGAATACTTTGAAATTACATGACCTTATGTGGTCACATTTTCTTTTGGTATTTAGTGAAGTTTGTATGCATTGCTTTAACATTTATTCTCTTGTTGCAACTTGTTTGCTCATAGTATTATTTCTCATTTTAACTCTAATTTACATTTTGAACTTTAACATAATTTTAATGTTCAGTTTCTTTTCTTACAGTTATTTAGTTATGAATTGTGTTTTATTTTTTAAATGTGGAAGAACTGGGGTCTTTTTTGAGGTTATAATTCAACCAGTTGAAGTTTGCTAGGCTTCAGGTCTTTCAGAATTTTAACATTGGGTTTATTTTTCAGCCTGTTTCTGTTAATGATTATTGTTTCTTTTAATTTTATATTTACTATGTTTCCTTAACCCTATCATGTTGGGTCACTCATCAAACCCCATATCATCTTGTTTCTTTGACTCCCATTCAAAATTTTATTGAACTACTATTTTATGAATTTATTTCAGCAACTTTCATATTAAATTTTAGAGTATAATTCAAATTTTAGTATTATATATGAGTTAATTTCTTAATTTAAAAGTAAACATTAAAAGAACACACCTGAATATAAACTTTTGTGAGTCACATGGTATGTTTAATGTAGCATTGGCTCCAATTAGATGTTTGTGATGTCAAAATACTAAGTGTAAAGTAGAAACTCAAATTACCAATATTGACAAGTTAAAATATAAAGTAAGAACCTCATATCTTTTTATTTTGCTGAGATATGGCTTATGTACTGAATCAAAACACAGTGGACCCATTCACTTATTTCCATTTTATGGAACCTGTCCCTTATATACGCTTGCTTCATTATATGACGTGAATAACCATTTGTCGGATTAGAGTATCCCCCATTGATTTATTTGGCCATATTAATCTACTATTATATACACTTACTTCATTATATGACATGGGAATAACCAATTGACAGATTAGTGTGTCCCCCATTGATTTATTTGGCCATATTAATCTACTAAGTTTACTATGCTCTTTCAAACCAAGATTTCAAGGAGGTAGTTTGTGTCTTTAGTCTGGTTGAAATTTCCTATTTTTTAAAACCTAAATAGAACTTAGTTACTAAGCTTGATAAATTATAATAGAATACTGTGGTATAAATACAGTAATTTATGATTTTTTTTGTTATTCAACTGTGTACATAAAATGTAAGAAGATTTTTGTTTCATATCCTCTATGTTAACAATTTTAAAAACTTAGCAACCTACATCCAGCCACAACTGAGTTCAAAGGTTGTAGCCAGAAGATATAATTGTTTGCTTCACTTCTTTATTTATTGTTCTGTATTTTAAGAAAAATAAGTTTAATAACTTATTTCTAAATAGTAATTATCTATATACATATAAATAATAATTGAAATGTGACTGTATATTAGAAACTACTGGTGCACTAAAACACAGCTAAGACAGAGTCACTTTGTAAAGACTAAAAGCAAGTTTTATATTACTGGATACAGTAATGTGAGTGCACATGCACTGCATCAATGCAAGTTATGTAATGTGTAAGTGGGACATGACTGGAAGGTCATTATATTAAAATTAATAATTAGGTAATGTTATGAGACTTTTGTATTTTCATGTTGCAACTTATAATAATTTTAGAATGAAAAAAGTACAATTTATACTTATTTCCTAATTTTTCTATGATGGTTACAAGGTTGGTCATATTCACAAATCCTATATAGATAGGGTAGAGAAAAATGTTTTTTGGAAATACATTTTTAGTATAGGAAATTTATAACTTTCAATGCCAGATATTGGGTTACCCAGATCAATCAGTGATTTTCTCACATTATCATGTACTCTGTTCATGGGTCAGGAATATGGCTTTTTTTTCATCTCATGAACTTCAGGAGAAGTTGGTATGATCCTCTTTCCCACCCTCACCAAATGGCTTGATTATAGATTGTAGATGACTTGGCACTGGGAGCATTCTGTTTCCTACTGTCATATGAATGTCGGGGCCCAGTTGCATGAGTTTTAGATGTAGTTGACTAGCTATGAATGGTTCACTGTGCTCTAGCCAATTTGCATCTAGAGACACATCCTTTTATTTTTACCCACTTATAAACATGTTTTATCATGTATGGATAACTTTTGCCTAATTATCTTGTTTCTAGTAGTAGCATAGAAATATTGAGAAGAAAGAGCACAAATTATTTGCTAGTTGTTTCTCTATGACATAGAGCATTTAAATATCAATTTTTATTTTGCTGTATATTCTGAAAAAAAGATAACCTCATAAGTTTCAGAACCAACAATCAATATCTTAATGTTCTTGGAATTTATCTGGATCAGGTTTTTGTTGTATGTCATGCCAAGATGTAAAAGCTGAAATTGGTTTAAGCCTAAACTAAGCATAGTGGATTAAAAATACAAACATGAGAGTAAAATAGCACAACAAGTTGATATCAAGCTTAGTTTACTACATATTTTAGCTCAGAAAACTATGATTCGTATCACTTCCAAGTAGAAAAGATTTGCTTTTCATTGAATGGAGTAAGATATTACAATTTAATTGTCTAGCTAATAAAATAGTGTCACTTATTAGTTCTCAGCTAAGTGTAGAATTATAGGTTTTGGGTTGAGAGTTTGACTGATTTAATCCTTGTAAGTATTATAGAAGTACATAAACATGAAAGTCGGGAGATTCTACAATTTATGGAGTTCTATGAATTCATGTGGTCAAAGTAAAAATGTCTCATGGTGATTTGTAAGCTAGTAATGAAAGTAACTGGAAATTTTACTGTTGTTTACAAAACATACTGCAGCTAGAGAACACTTGATTTGAAAATCAGTATTTCTACTGAAATTTCTCATACAATGGTAGATAACTTTTAAAAACAAAAAGTTGATACATGTTTCCTGTATGTACTTCATGCTGTAGTTGCTAACTGAATTAAATAAAGTCATAACTTGTTATTAAGTCTATTTTAGACATGAACGTATGTCTAAGTATATAGTTCTCAGAAGTTGAAAGCACTCATAATCAAGTTAATAGCTTTTAGCAATAGTATATTTTAAAAGTTGAAATTGCTAAATGTATTGGTACATAATTTATTATCTCTGTATTGGAGTTCAAAATGAACCAAGTTAAATATATTTATTTGCAGCAAAGTATTGGTTACAAACATTTGAAGACCTAAGTGGCTTATACATTGCTGTTAAGAATAATGTTTGTAATCTCTTTTAATGGATAGTCAGTATGCACCTGTCATAAAAATTCTATATTTTTCCTTTTTTTTTTATAGGTTCAACTTTATATATTTGTGACAAGAACCAGAAGATGCCATTGGATTTTACCTTTTTAGTTTGTCACTTAGTTCTAAGGATACTGTTGTTTTTTGGTTTCTTTTGACAAACATCAACATCAAGGTTTTCGAGGTAATATGTAAACATAATACTTGTACTGGCAGATCTGTTGATGAAAACAGGTATTCATAATTTTTAGAGGTGTATGCAAAATAAAGAAATGACATGTATCAAGAAAAGCAATCTATTAAAACCATTCTCCAGTTCACTAGAAATATACTATCCATAACTTTTTTCAGATACATTTGGTTTTGTATTATTTGAGTCTTATAAATATGAAAACTTTATACAGAACACTACTTACTACAAAGACTGTATGTCATGAAATTTAAAACTTGGTTTGATCACAATGTTGGAAATGTCTTAATTACATGTGGGTTTTCTTTTCAGTATATTACTTCTTTTGCAATAATAATTTAACGATTTTTTTCTAAAACATCTTGTACTCCCAATTGGAAAGAAAACTTACTGGCTTTAAACAACTCTGATTTTAATGTTATTGACTGTATGAAAATATTTTAAACTCTAGAGAATCTAAGGACGTTAAAAATGTAGAGAATATCGAGATAATTTTAAAAACCGTCAATCTCTTGTGTGGTTAAATTTTTTTTCCTGCAATTTTTAAAGCATCATTATACGTATACTTGAAAGATCTCAGAAGAGTAAGTTATCTTTGAATTTTTTTAGGTTTATATAATAACCTACTTTTCAAACTTTCTTTATCTGGAAGAGAAGTGATGTGTAAAAAAGCAGTATTCAAAAATTAACTTACATAAATTAAGTTTTCCTGTGTGAAACAGTAACTTTTTAACTGTAAAGCAACTCGTTAAAAAACAATCTGGAAAGTGATATGTGTGTTCAGTACTTTGTCACTTTCATACAAACATTGTAATTGTAAGCTGTATTGTTATACTTGAATTTACTCTAGTCTAACTGTCATACCACAGTGCTGTTCTCTTCAGATTTCCATGTGCTTTATGTATAGATGAACCCTCATATTATTCACTAGTTACATAAAGAAATTTTAAAACACAACAGTAATTACCGAGTAAAATGGAGTAAAATGACAATAATTTTCATGGTATTTCAGTTGTTTTTTTAAACCATTGGTTGAAAGAGAAAGCATTGTGATAGAGCACAAAGTTTTTTACAGATTATCTTGGCTAATGTCATGAAAATATAACTGGTTCTGACCCACTCACTGTTACTTATTTAATCTTGGAGGATTTTTTTGTAATACAGTAAATTATTCTACTAGAATAATCAAGTATTTTTTAAAACAAAAACATTTATTGTTCACATTTGCATGGAAAACTTGTTAAACATTGTTCATTACTTTTCATTTCATCATCAAGAACACAAAACTTTCATGTACTTGCTGTAAATGGTGATATTTACTTCATATTTTATCCATTTTACTTGTATCTTAGTGTGAAGCATTAAAAACATGAATATCTGTACCTAATCTAATATGTTTTTTATCTCATTGTTACTACTGAAGGTAACAGCTGATTATTATTTTATTAAAATATTATAAAATGCATAGTGGACATTCACTCGTATTGGGAGGTAGAGACCTTGTACTCCCAACAGGTGTTTCAGTGGACCCCTTTGTGATGCAGTATGAATCATATTCATAAATGGCCTAAAGAAATATTGAAAACTTTTTTTTTAATACTCCAATAACTTTTTTAAATGATGTTTGATTTTGTATATGGTGATAGTTATACAAATGTAGATATTTGGTAATGTGTCACTAAAGTTATGTAAATATCTCAGTTTTTACTAGTCATTTAGTAGGGAGTTAATTGATATAAATATGACTTTGGAAATTGGAAAGAAAACATTTTTCATAGTGTTTAGTTTACATCATACACATATTTTGATACACTTCTCAGGCTGTTATTTCCTTGCTAGAATATAGTTGAGGAGCTTTTAATATGTTACAATCTTGTTTTTCAAATCTTCAAATGTCTAATTAAATCTACTGACTTGATGTAGTAGTAATTTATAATCAGAGACTGTATTCTAAACCTGATATATCAGTGATTCTCAGAAATCAATTTTCAGTTTTAGGTCAATTTATATTGTTCATACAGATAACATTTTAATTGGATTGTGATCGGTGTATGCCTTTTTGAAATACAAGAATCAAACATGAAATATGAAAATTACTTGATACTAAACTCAAAAGAAGAGGAAAGATGTCTAGTATTTGCTATGTATAAGGTACCACCTCTATCAAACTTTGAAGAGTTGTTTTCAGATATTAAGGCTAATTACAATGGTTGTCTGAGCAGTGAGATGTGGTGTCAAAAATTCATTGTTGCATATTAAGCTGTTGCTGACATTGGATATAGTTTAGGAAAGGCCAACACACCCAAAAAATGTACTATAATGCAGTTGAAATTGGTTGTGTACATAATATAACTGAATTCCTGCTCCAGGATCAATTTATATTAAAGGTCATCTGTTGGAATTAACCCAAGCATAAAAGAAGAAAGAATCTACCTCTATTGAAAAGTGGAATGTAAGATAAACAAAACTGGCAAATGGGCCAAGTTAGAGATCTCTGTTATGGTATAGATGGAGAAACCTGGTGCTTTAAGCAGCTTCTCTCAGCTAAGTATGTAGTGTGATTCATCGTCTGTTATTTAACGCACTCGTAAATGAAAGTGTTAGCAACACCTTTGAACCAGAGATCTCAGGCTCTCAAATCTGATACGATAACTATGCGCCTACCAGGTGGATGGACTGTTTTAATTTTTCATAACCAACGTAATAGTTTTATTATGAAATTTTCATCAAGTTTCGTTTTGTTTTAGAATCATCACGCAAAGTTACATAGAGGGTTGTTTGCGCATAGCTAACCCAGAGTTAGAAGCGATAACTAGTAAGGCAGCTAGTCAGTATCACTAATTGCAAATTTTAAGGTATTGTATAACCGAATAGTTAAGCTTGACTGCCTACTAGGGTCTCATTATTGCGATATCATAAACGTCGCTTGTCAGTGAGTGAAGTTACTTAATAGACATATATAGCCAAGAATATACAGCCGCATTTTTCTTTGCTAAACACTGGATAATTGTACAGTGTTTATGATTTTAACTAGAATTTGAGGGGGTGAGGCTTTGGTGGGCTCAATAAATTTTGTACGGCAAACATTAATATTGAAGGACTAACACTTATGTAAAATACATTATTTTAAAAAATTTATAACCATTAAACGCTTTCACAAATAAAGTTTTGAAAATGAAGTATTTTCCATCATAGATAAGAATAACTAAGAAAATCCCTTTTTAGGTATTTTAACTTCACTGTCATTTTATGTTCATAAATTAAAATATCGGAATGTGTTTTTACTGTCACAGGAATTTATTTACGTTAATTGTTAATATATTTTCAAAAATAAGGATTTGTTGATGGTAAATTGCTACGTTTTCCAAGACTTTTGTAATCTGTTTTCTCTGGTCTACAATAAACACCAAACAACATGAAATATGTCGATCAGCATTGCATTGTGAATGAACAAATGCATATTGACACCATAACACCTTACATAACAATCAAACAATATGAATTATTCTCCCCTTGATTGGTCAAAAATACATCACGTGACATGAATATTATTAACTATCTTCAAAGTCGAGTACCGTTGATACATGCGTGATGGCAGGGGTAGAAATTTGCGGTCGATTATTTTTCGCATCAAACTGGAAACGTTTATTTGTGTAGGCCTAATGATAAACAATTTACTCTAGCGCGTGAAATAAATGTGGATACATGTCGAAAAATTCAGTTATTCGCATAGGAAGAGCTGCAGATTCGTTTAAGTAGCAGAACTTTGTAGACAAAGTTTTGTAAACACTATTCGTATGATATCACGATGGTGGAATGCTGTATTTTGAAAATTAGAGAATTTTAAATCTTATTACATTATATTATTGATTATTAGAACATGACTGAAAACTAGAGTGGAATGTTGTACCTCGGAATGTTGCTTTAGTTTGGTTAGGACGAACTTTAACTTAATACTATCAATAAATGAACGTATAAAGTTATTTTACAATCTAATGTTAGACCTGTTAAAACTTTGATAATAATTATCTACTAAAGTATACTTACACCTCCTTTTGTTTAAATATGTTGAAATAAGTGCGAGTGCTTTAGTATTTTCATCGCGTGCGTTTTCAAAACGGACAAAACTTTGTGTAATAGATTGTTAAATATAAACATAACTGAATGAGGTCAGTAAAGGCGTGATCATAAAAGTTATGAAAATATAAAAAGGTAAAAAATCCAGTTTTGCAAAGACCAGAGATGTCTGAATCTGTTTTAATTATTTTACTTTTATTACGATGTTAAACTTATGTCGTTGTGATCCAACTAAATATGTCAGTTTTTTGTGTTTGGGATATATCCGATTATATATATGTTATAGTATAAATATATAAATTTCTTTTGATAAAATTCACCTACCTTTCTCATCAAAACATTGCAATTTAATAGAAAAGTTGTACCCTTTATTAAATTTCCTAACAAACAGCTTCAAATTTGGTGGTGTTTTAGAGTTGTTAGTTTTTCACCAGTTAAAAAAACACAAACATTAAATTAATTAATAGTACAAGAAAATATTTATATTCGAATAGTTGGCTGTTTCTAAAAACGGAGAACATTAATTGGTGCATTAATAAAGAAGAAAGTGAAATTTTATGTATAGTTACGTCCCCTTTTTGGCCTAAGGCTACTCTTTGAGAATTTTAAAGATTAACATTGACAGTATTAAAGAGTAAAGAATAATTTAAACTGTAAGGTAGTTGTCATGCTTCACATTTTTTTCGAATGTTTCAGTTTATTAAAATTTTTCTATTATATACATTGTTAAAAGTAAAGTAAATAAACAAATGCAATTAAAAAACAGAATTTTCTTTGGTTTAAACAATATAACGAAGCTTATTAAGATTTCATCCGGTGCGACAGCGCTAATTCATAAAGCAAATAGCCCAGTGTGACTTTACTATAAAATAAACAATTATTTGAGATTGATCTGCATTATAACGCAACTCATGATCTAGTGGTAAAAAACTGCAGTAAGTTCAACCTAAAAATGACAATATCAGAAATATTTGTTAAGCATTAAAAATAATTATATTTACGAAAACTAATAATGTGCTAAACAAAACGAAGGGCACAGGTTTTATGTAGCTTTCGTGATGTTTTGGATTCGGGAAGAACATGTATGTTACCATGGGGGCATTATAATGTGACGGTCAATCCCACTGTCCGTTGGTAAAAGAGTTGGCGGTGGGTGGTGATGAATAGTTGCCTTTCCTCTAGTCTTACACTGCTAAATTAGGGAGGGCTAGCGCAGATAGGCCTCGTGTAGTTTTGCGCGGAATTCAAACTAACCCAAACATGTAAATTAAGACCACATGATTAAATGGAAGTTACAAGCAGTCTAATGTGATTTACTCAGAATATGACATGGCGAGACAAATCAGATTTATTTGAGATTGTAAATAATCTTAAATAAAACTTTATTTTTTAAAGTAAGAGTTGTTATTTAATTGTATGTACTATTTATAATTTTACACAAGTGTCCAAGAAGAATATGAAGTGTCGTAATTTAAATAGAATGTTTGAAATATTTTTCAGATCATCAGTACATAATACACATATACTTTTGACTGAGTGAAAATCCATTGTGTTACTACTTTTTTTATTGAGTATTAAATTCACACGTGTGTGTGTATGTGTGTTTTCTTTTAGCAAAGCTGCATCGGGCTACCTGCTGAACTAACCGCAGGGAATCGAATCACTGATGTTAGCGTTGTACTAGCGGGGGATATTATTTTATTTTACATGCATAGTTATAATTCATACAGTTAGTACGAAGTGTTGAAAAAATTGTTGGAATAAAAACGTTGTAAACAAAATCTAAAATTAAAAACATTTAAAATGAATGAAAGCATATTAAATTTTATGCGCATAAAATATAATGGCTAAATCCTTTGATCATAAAACACACGAGGGAAAAAACATTGATTCTCATCGCCACCTAGCAATTATTTATAAAACAAAATCTGATCGTTCCTGAACTTGTGAAGTATGCAAACATATTGTCTCTTAACAGAAAAGAGGTTTTTCTCGTCAGGCGACACCTGAGTTTAAGTAGTCATATCTTCTTAAATATAATATCTCAAACTAAAAATAAAAAATGCTTTGTCTGAAGTATGAAACGGGTGTTCATGCAATTCCATTTCAATGCATATGGGTTTTTGTATTGTCAGATTGTTAAAACTGGACATAAAAATTCAACATTTTTTTTCTCATTGTGTTCGGTAAACATTAAGCGATAAAGGGGTGCTGATGTACGTTACAAACGAACCTTTTGCCGAGGAAAATACTACGCAGAGCCATTGTCAAAGCTGAACGGTTTCTCTCCAATAGATCATGACCAGACAAGGAGAAATGGACTGTAACATGATGAAGCTCGCAAATCATTTTAATATGTTTTGTATTACAATTTAACTGAAATTCAGTTAAATTATAATATAAATTTAGAAATTAAATAAATGTCGATATGTATTCAATTTATGACACTTGTCAACAAGATTTATACACACAATTTTCTTTTTAAGTAAATATATTTTAATATACAATAATATAATTTAAGGTAGCGTTTATTACATAACACAATTTACAATAACAGTTATTACAAATAATTATCTATGTACAAAAGTTTCACAAAGAGTATTGTGTTTTCTATCTGATCTACGGTCAGGTGGGTTAAGGCGTCCGACTCGTAATCTGAGGGTCGCGGGTTCGAATCCTCGTCACATCAAACATGCTCACCCTTTCAGCCGTGGAGACGTTATAATGTGACTGTCAATCCTACTATTCTTTGGAAAAAGAGTAGTCTAAGAGTTGGCGGTGGGTGGTGATGACTAGCTGCCTTCCCTCTAGTCTTACACTGTTAAATTAGGGACGGTTAGCGCAGATAACCCTCACGTAGCTTCGCGCGAAATTAAAAAAAACAAACTGTCTGATCTGGATCATCTTTGATATGTTTTGGAAGATTCATGATGAGTGAATTAATTTCGGGTTGATATAGACACAATTTACTTAACAGGAAGTTAGATCCGTATTCTTATTTCTTCGCTAGCCACACGCCAAATTTTCTTCTGCTGAATTTATATAATGTCCAATGTAAATCCGTTGAAGTTTGCTTTGAATTTCGTACAAAGCTGCATGAAGGCTATCTGTACTAGCCTTCTCTAATTTAGAAGTGTAAGATCAGAGAGAAGGCAACGAGTCATTACAACGCACTGCCAACGAATAAGGGGATTAACCATTACATTATAATGCTGAAAAGCGAGAATGTATCTTGTGATGGGAATTCGAACCCGCGACCTTCAGATTGCGAGCCGAGCACTTTAACCACCTTGCCAGAAGTTAAATGGTGTGTAATATTCGAAATCTATAAACGTCCTGGTCAAATATCTGAAGTTCTCCATTAATAATCGTTATATCAACCACAATTATTGCTTCTGCATTTAAGTACAATAGTTTATCCCGGACGATCCCCAATTCATTACGTTATGTATTTCGATTTCAAAAAGCCAGAAAATTGAACTTAGAAATTAATTAAATGTCAACAGGTATCAAATTTGTGATATTTGTCAATAAGTTTGATGCACACAATTTTCTTTCTTAACATAAATATATTTTAAGATAAAAACAACAATACAATTTATAATAATCGTTACTACAAATATTTATTACAAGCAATTTATATATAAAAGTTTTAAAAATTTAAAAATAATACTGATTCTTCTCTCTGAGCTGGAACTAAATCTTTTCTCGACGGTTTATGAAGAGCGAACACATTCTAGGTTGATACAAAGGCACACTTCACGTAACGGGAAGGGTAGCTATCCGTTCACACGAAAATTTTACCGCTGAAGTTATACGATGTCTATGCAGAAATACTAAAGTTTGAAATTAATTCACTGAAGTTAAACGATTTGTAATATTCGAAATCTATATTTCTGGTTAGATATCTGTAGTTTTTCGATTAATAAGTGTTTATCGCAGTTATAGCTTCCGAGATTTATATACTAGCTATAACAAAACAACAATGGTAAACTGTCTCTCCCTGTTGCATTGGTTACCTTTTATAAGTTATAAGTTTAGGTTCTCGAAAGTTCAGTTAGCACTAATATTTTACATAAAGACATCGTACATTGTTAATTCTTACACTCGATAATTTTCTACAAATTTAGAGAACAGGTGAGACATTCGAAATACATATATAACTGTATAAGTTAAATGTATTTCTAAATATATGTTAAACTGAAACAAACATAAACATTAAAATAAATATATAATATTAAATCCGTTACACGAGGTTTATATCACCTAAACTATAGCAAGTCAAATATATATAATGTCTCTTGATGCTTTGCATTGGTTGTATTTAATAGGCGCGAGGAGAGAAATTTCAACCTGCACAACAATATTGACGATAAACTTGTGTTTACGTGCATACCCTTATGGTATATTCGTAAATCAGTCATAAATATAACACTCAATCTATGTGTTTATATAATATAAGTATATCAAAGCTAGAGATAAACATTTTTCATGCCACTTTAAATTTTGCTGTAGCAAATATAGCTTCTTATTAGAATCAACTGAAGAAGCAGACACATATCATGATTTACGAGTTAACAGTTTTATAAGCCTCATGACGGTTGAAACAATGTTTTCAGAAAGATGTTCATTACCAGTGATGGTCTGTGTATAAGCCATTTGAAGTTTTATGGATTTATAATTTATAGTCTCGGATGTTTTGAAATATAGATTTTTAAGTATTCTGTGAATTTAGTGAAAATTAACGCCATTTATTCCAAAATGTCTAATTTATGTTATTAATTTGTGCATATAAAAGTTTTAAAGTATAAGTTTATTTACGGGTTCTGTTTCTGTAAGCAAAATATCAGGTCATTCCTTAAGTAATATCCGATTTTAGGTTCAGAAAAAGAAAAAAAGATTTTAAACGCTTTTAATGTTATTTAATCAATAATGTATGTTCCATTATTATTAATTACTTCCTGTCAACGATTTACAAGCTTCTGAATGCCACTTCTATAAATGTTTTGCGGTTTGGAGCGAAAGAATGTCGATAGGGTAGTTTTGACATCTTCATGTGCTCCAAGCTCTTTTCCATAAAGATAGTTCTGCAAAATTCGGATTAGATAATAATCAGATGTGGCAAGGTCTGGAGAATAAGAAGGATGTGGAAGTTTTCCCACCGTCTAGCTCTTTAATTTTTGCAGATGTGAGCCTTGCTGTATGGGGCCGTGCATTATCTTGGTGTAACACAACACCTTTACGACTGATCAAAGCAGGCCTCTTTTCTTTCAGTGCAACATTCAAGCGTTCTAACTGATGACAGTAGAAGTCTGATATAATCGTTACATTGAGTGGCAGCAACTCAAAGTGGATCACCAAACGTTTAACAAGACTTCCCTAGGGTGGAGGTCCATTCTGGGCTGTATTTTAGCCAGTTTACTTCCACTGAGCCATTGTCTGCGGCGCTTAACATTTTTATAATATATCCATTTTTTTCATCTCCAGTGACTAACCTGTCCAAAAAGGAGAGTTATGTTCACGAGAGTACACAGAAGTGCAAATGTAAACTTTTGCTCTAAGGTTGGCTTTTGTCAAATTATGGGAGACCCATTTCCCAAGTTTTGATACTTTACCAAGCTATTGCAGAAGACGGCGATCTCTTGAATGAGTTGAGTTAAGCTTCTGTGCTAGTTCTTTAACTGTTACAGCACAATCGTCATCAAGTGCAGCCAGCAGCAAGTCACCATTAAACTCAACAGAACGATCTGAACTTCTGAAACCACCGTCGACATTTTCTTTCATTGAAAGACTCTGCACCATAAACACCTTGAATG
The DNA here is from genome assembly GCF_004210375.1 of Tachypleus tridentatus. Taxonomy (NCBI): domain Eukaryota; kingdom Metazoa; phylum Arthropoda; class Merostomata; order Xiphosura; family Limulidae; genus Tachypleus; species Tachypleus tridentatus. The sequence continues at coordinate 55,230,506 of NC_134825.1, forward strand.
TTTCGTGTAGTTTCTGTTGCACTATTGCGTTTTTAAAACTAATACACCATTATATGCCTAATGTGCTCCTCAGATACATCCATCTACATAAGAATTTATTTGATTAATGATCTGAAAAAGTGGAGTTGTGTTATTTTCTTTTATTTGTCTGAACATTTTTATACACATCCTACTACACATTTTAGTCATTAAAGTCTTCTGCAAAGACAGAAATGATGATGCACTTTCTGTATTAAAATTTTGGACATTAGTTATGGGATGACCTGATATGTATATTATCATTACTGGATTTGTTTAACATCAAATTTGCAATTCATGGATCCTTTTAGATTAAAAAATCCAAATAAACGTGTCTCTCCGAATGTTAAAAACAATTTGTGAATTGTTTTATTTATTTATTGCTAAAACACTCAAAGTCAAGTATTACCAAACATTTTATTTTAATCAAATATTTTACCCTGAAATAAGACATGTTCTTGTCATCTAAATCTATTTGATTTCAGTTTTGAGAAACAAAATAATCATAGTACAAAGACAATTGTATTTTTCAAAAACAAAGTGATATGATTTTTTTAAAAGATGCTTTACTTCTATCTTGAGGTCATTATTGCTAATACAGTTTCTGTGGAAAGTGTTATAACACTTTCATTATAAAAGTCATATATGATAAATCAAATCACAAAATCTCGGGTATTTGCATTGCAATTCTATATTATTGAGGCTTATTTATCAAAATCCTCTGTTATGAAACTCTACGCAATTATATCAGTAACAATCAACAAGATTTAGGTGACTGAAGCAATAATAGTTTAAGAAAACAGACTGAAAAGCATATTTTTTTTTCTTGTACTCAGTCTGTATTTGCGATGTACGTTACTTCATTTGCCTTTTTCTCACGTGTTTAACTTTGTCACTTGAAGTTTCAAGTGCAATGCCTTCCTGCCAGCTGTCAACAAGCTAGCAGTCACTGGCTACTTCTAACAGTAAGGACCGACTGGCAGTTTTGTTCGTCAGAAAATTACTTATTAACCTGTCTCATATCACACTGAACTCAGTCCAACTAATATTAACGCCTAGCATAGCGAGGTGGTTAGGGTACTCGACTCTAATCTAAGGGTCATGGGTTCGAATCCTCGTCACACCGAAGAAGCTTGCTCTTTCAAGCGGGGAAGCGTTATAATGTGACATTCAGATCCACTGTTTGTTGGTAAGAGATAATTCAAAGAGTTGGCGGTGGATGTGATTACTAGCTACTTTTCTTCTAATCTTACATGGCTGAATTAGGAACAGCTATCTTGTAACTTTGCGCGAAGTTCAAAAACAAACAAACAATACTTCAAATCTGGCTGTACGTGAACAAACCTATTTTTTATAACTTCGATCTACCTCTTCACATTATATTCCGATGTTACAATGCCTAGAACTCCTATATTTACCCATTGTTTATTCCAACGTCTCTGTACCTGATGAATTACATGTTTCAAATGTGTATTTCTTAACTAGTTGCAGCATAATAGTTTTAACATAACATCATTAACTGATTTTAAGGTATACAGACGTGTACTTAAGTATCTTCACCATACCTTAAACAAGCCAGGTGCTGGCTTGTTTATTCGTTAAAATATAGTGTCATTATGACCGCCAAACTGTGTCCCGATGTATGTACAAGTGTACGTACTCAAAATGGTAAAGTGTAATTTTAATATTACACATTAACTAATTAATTTTAATTCTAGACATTGTGGAAGAAAAATAAATAACAACTAATTTATGACGCATGATTATACAAAAATGTCATACTGTATAGTACAGTGATTCTTAACCTTTTTCATCGTCTTACTCCTGAGACTCTCCAGGGTATTACTGTGACCCCTATAATAATTTTTGTAATGGTGAACTTTGCGTAGAGGTAGAATAAAACAAAACTATATAAAGATCCTAATTTATTGAAAATGTTACAAATAAATGACCTTAAGAAATGCTACAAGTGCAAAACAAATGCAAAATCCATGGAATTACTGAACATCATACGAAACATACTTATTCACTCAGTGTGAGGGTTGATATAATATATATATATACAATGAGAAAATATACTAAATACGATGGAAACTTTGATATTTAAATTTTAAGTTCGATGTATTAATATTATATAGTTAAAAAAATTTTAGGCCATTCAAACGTTGTAATATATGAAAATTTTTACTCATAATTAGGCAGGTGGTTGCGCAACAAGCATCTCGACGCGGTTCAACTGTCGCACTTCAGCGTGTTTCTCATTGGTGGGCAGTTACAGGCACTTACCGCAAAAACTACAAACTGCTCCGTGATTTCACCAAAAATTGTCAAACCTTCCGTGACCCCCGAGAAACTTCAAATGACTCCACAGGCGATCACGACCCCCAGGTTAAGAACCACTGGTATAGTAGATATTATTTGAATGAAACAGTTATAATATTCATTAAATAGGCCCGGCATGGCCAAGTGGTTAGGGCGCTCGACTTACAATACAAGGGTCGCGGGTTAGAATTTCCGTTGTATCAAAACATGTTTGCCATTTCAGACGTGAGGGTATTATAATGTGACGGCCAATCCCACTATTCGTGGGTAAAAGAGTAGTCCAAGAGTTGGAGATGAGTGATAATGATTAGGTGCCTTCCCTCTAGTCTTACACTGCTGAATTAGGGACGGCTAGGGCAGATAGTCCTCGAGCAGCTTTGCACGCAATTAAAAAGAAAACAAAATTAAATACTCACTAGTTATTTAACAAGCTAATTTACATATTTTAAATGCAGGATCCCTCGCATTTGGTTGTCAAGTAGAATAGAAACTTAATTTGTTGTATATATATATATATATATATATACAAATATCCTATTTCCCGGCGTCGAAGACGCACCTCCATTTTGATTAGCTAAATTCTGAAAAAAAAGAGAAGATAAACATAAGACTAAGGTCGCAGCACTTCCACCAATCTTATCAGGATGTTTCGTGAACTGTTAGTGACTTACAGTATGTTAATCCTCTTGTCCATTTCTCGTTTTTGTGAGCTATATGCTTATCATATCTACCTTTGAAAGTGTGTACCTTATATTACCATTGGAATATCAGTATCAAAGGAGTTAAAAAGAGTGCCGGTATTAGAGCACTATATGTACGGTGACCTGTTCTTGTTTATTTATTTGTTATTTAATATTAAGTGACTTATACATTTCATTTTGGGTCATACAGAGAGGCTTGGGTTACTGTCTGGTATCGAAATGCTTGCTATATGCCTAGGTTTGGGCCTATAAGGAACGTAACCTTCAAACTGGAAGATGCAGGGAAAATTTTTGAGATTTATTTTGGGGAAAAAAATAGCGTCTTCAACGCCGGGAAGTACGGTATATACATATATTGTTTATGAGTTTCCTATCGAAGTGTTTCACATAAAATTACTCTAAAGTATTGAACTTTGGAACTATTTCTATGTTAACATTTAATCACTGTTTATTTGATTTTGAATTTCGCGCAAAGCTACACGAGGGCTATCTACGCTAGCCATCCCTAATTTAGCAGTGTAAGACTAGAGAGACGTCAACTAGTCATCACCACCCATCGTCAACTCTTGGGCTACTCTTTTACCAACGAACAGTTGGATTGATCCTCATATTATAACGCCCCCACAGCTGAAAGGGCGAGCATGTTTAATGCGACAGGAATTTGATCCCACGACCCTCAGATTATGAGTAGATTGCCTTAACCCACCTGGCCATGCCAGGTTTTTTAATCATTGATTTAAAACATAAAATATATTGGTTATTTCAGAGCAGTAAATACTTGAGACAAAATGTATATATATATAGTTTAGTTTCATATTTAGACACGATTACTTACATTATATCACTCACTGAGATTATTCAAATCTTTGTAAAAAGTACCATAGCCTTTTTTAAATATATAAATATAGTACCAAAAAGAACAGTGTCATCGGAAAATGAATTAAATGGAAATCATTACATTTCGACGAGTTATTTTGTTTTTATATAAAACAGATATAAAATCCCAGGAGGAAACCATTGTATGTGTCGTTATTTTTATTTTATGGTTCTTCCCTCTCTGTTTTAAATGGATCTAAAACAATTTCTAATGACATTTCTTTATGCTATAATTGTTCACTGATTTAATAAAATATCATGGTTCAATGTATCACCAAAATTTGGTGACACCTATAGACAATTGAGGTTGTGTGAACCTAAAATTATATACGATTTGTAGCTATCGGACGATACGAAGATCTCTTGATCACTGTCAAGAAACACAAACTGACTTGATATGGTCGAGTCTCACGGTAATCTTTTACCTATTTTTGAATATTTTAAACACTTTATCTGCTGTTCAGAAGAATAAATTAGTAACATCGGTGCTACGTGTTATTTAAAAACTATATAAATATTGGTTCACTGTGGCCATGAAAAGACAACTCAAAATGCCATACATATAATACATATTCCACCATTAAATGAAGCTTACTCTTCTTATTTGCAATTAACTTTCTTCCATTACATGATCGCCTTATATATATGTATTTGATTTCTTTTCCCACAAATGAATCTGGTTAAGATGCTGCGCCAACGAATAAAGTGTATTCATTGCATACTTCTACATGAACTTGCACATAATTTAAACAGGAGTGGCAAAACACATGCTTTGTTTGTGTGGAGTTGGGTCACTTTTTAACTGAATTGCTGTCATTTTACTGATCATCAGGGTGGATCTGGTTATCAGTATTGGCCAAAAAAAAAAAGAAGACTTTCCACAGCAAAGAGGGAGCAGTGAATACTGCAACTGTAGTATCACAAACTAGAAGACCAGACATTAAAAAGTGTGATGATCAGCGTGGCTCTTTTAGGGCGTAGTTGGTCTTGATATCTGACCGTTGGCATAGAAGGGCGAGAGTTAATACACCTGATAGACACGGGGTGGTTAAACAGTGATAAGGTGTATTAAGCACTCCGAACAAAACCACCACTAGGGCCAACCAACACAAACTTTCTTGTGGCAAATGGAGAAAAGTTGGATGTAAATGAAGAAATTATATTCTGCTTATGACTTGGTGTTTAATGTGCACAATGAGGGTAGTTGTTGGCTTAAGTTCTAGCAGTGGTATTCTTGGAATGGATGCAGATCTTATCACTTAGTTTTGACTGTGTTACGTATTACACTTTATTTCGGACGCATCTCCGATTTATTATGTTATGTACGTTACATAAATGTTACAATTTCAAACAACTGGAAATTTTAATTTAGAAGTTAATTAAATGTTAATATGCACCAAATTTATGATATTTTCCAATAGGATTGATACACTCAATTTCCTTTCTTAACACAAGTATTTTAATATACAAACAACAATACAATTTGTAATAACAGTTATTACAAATACCGGTTTATATAAAAGAGTTTTACAAACTAAAAACTATACTAAGTCTTATATCCGGTTTGAACTGAATTTTTTTATCGATGATATAGGTTCATAACGACCGAATTAATTCTAAGTTGATATTGTCACACCTCGCTTGAGTTAGCTATCTTGATTGGCTTCACACCTTTTCAAGTTGACTTTTGTCGGCAAAGATATTTAATGTTCTCGTAGAAATACAGACATCCGAAGTTAATTCAATGAAGTTAAACGGTTTGTACGGTTTGAAATCTATAAATATTCCTGGTCAAATTTTGTAGTTTCCCTATTAATAGGCGTTTATTTTTGAATTTCGCATTTCGCGCAAAGCTACTCGAGGGCTATCTGTGCTAGCCGTACCTAATTTAGCAGTGTGAGACTAAAGGGAAGGCAGCTAGTCGTCACCACCAACCGCCAACTCTTGAGCTACTCTTTGACCATCGAATAGTGGGAATGATGGTCACATTATAACGCCCCCACGGCTAAAAAGGCGAGCATGTTTGGTGCGACGGGGATGCGAACCCGCGACCCTCAGATTACGAGTCGCACGCCTTAACCCACCTGGCCGTGCCGGACATTTTTAAAAAATAATTATGTACATGGATTATGAAGATGTGTTCTGATGAAGGACTTTTCAAGATGAGTGTGTGTGTGTGTTTTTTTTCTTATTGTAAAGCCACACCGGGCTATCTGCTGAGCCTACGAGGGGACTTGAACCTCTGCTTTCAGGGTTGTAAATCCGTAGACATACCGTTATACTAGCGGGGGGGGGGCGTTAAAAGGCGTTAATCACAATTATAGTTTCTTGAGCTTATAGTATGCTGACTGTAACTGATCAGTAATAATAGTATTCTGTTTCTTGGCTAATATGCTGACTGTAAGTGACCAATAATAATACTCTTCTGTCTCTTGGCTAGCTGCTTTTTATGGAAATAACGCGAGTTTGTAGAAATTTAATTGTTCTAGCGTGTTTTCGCTTGTTTATTCTTACTCTCAAGAATCTTCTACAAATTTCGAGAATAGGCAGGACTTGTGCAAAACAGAATCAGGAATATATGTCACATTCATAAAAAAGAACTATACTGAAAAACGTAGGCACTAAAATAAACGTATAACGAAAAATCCGTTACAGCCTGCGAAACAGTTGAATTGATATTGTATCTACTACTGTCCAGAAGGAACCAAGTATCAATGGACTGCACGAGTTTATATGGATAAAAAGACCTTGTATATAAGATAAAAAATAGACAAAAAATGTCTATTGTATCAATATCTTGTTACAAAGTTATTAAATCCAAACCGATGCATAAAATAGACTGTTTCCTGTTCTAAAAGGAAGCAGCATTAGCTTGAGCATTTGTTTGTTTGAGGCGAGAATAAACTACTGTATTGCTAAGCAATTATGAAAGTTTGGTTATCCACCTGGAACGGTTAGTGGAAATAACCAATACTAACAAAAATGCTAGATTTGTGTTTGTTGCATCACATCTGAAAGAAAACACTAGTATACTAACACATTTGACATCATTAGTGGAATATTGTGCATATAATGGGGACTAAACCTGATATTAGCAACTAAATGATTTATAAGTGGAATATTTTGATGTATTTACAGGACTAGATGACTGATTGGATCAAACTATAATCACTTAACATCATGTAGATACAGATTACGCATGTTTGATTAAACATCTGCCAAGCAGCTTTCCGTGAAGTACTAGTAGTACAGTGGATGTTAAAGGACAGAATCATACAGCCTTCAGAAAGTGCTTAGCCATCTCCAATAGTTATTTCCAGAAAGAACGAAGTATGCCTAGACTCTTTAGTAATCACAGGCGGGTGAATGTGTTAACATGCAGTAATGTATTTCCATTACTATGAAAGGAAAATTGAACTAGATGACTTAAGGGAATTTCGTATTATGTCATTCAGCCCATATAATGCACCTAACCACTTTTTGGAAGTCAATGGAGTTTATATTTGAAGAATTACAAGGGGAGAAATTCCTATTCGATTTTGATGATGTCTTAGTATTCAGTTGTATATTAAAGACAGCAGCTGAGAACCTAAAAATGGATACGTATCCTAGTGGATAAAGAGGGAAGCTTGAAATGAGAACCCAGAAACAAAAGTGGAATTTCCTGTTCTTATTTATTGTAGAAACAAAAATTTATCAGTTCTGCTAAAAGAACAGCAGTGAAATACTGGCTTTAACTTGTAATCAAATGATACTTTAATTTCCATAAGTTTTATTCTCTGAATGTTGATGAACAAAATATCTCATTTTTTAATATTTAGTTTTTGTTCTTTAAATCTAAGTTATATCCAACATCTATGGCAAGTTCTTGAAACCAACGTTCAAATCTAATTTTTACCACCAATATTATTTCATGAATTAGAACAAACCTAATTAATGAATGATAAAAATATCATTGTCTAATTCACAGTTCTAGTTTACATTAGTTACACGTCGTGTTGATGCTGTATTGTAGCAGGAATAACGTGCACTTTCTATTTTATATTTTAATATAGAATCTGTCAAACATTTTTGCTTATTTTGAAGCTATGCAGTTTTAACGAAACACGTAATCCAGAAAACTGCTAAGCTGACTTTGTTCCTTTGTTGTTTTCTATAGGTAATGCTTGTTCTGCCTGCAGGCGGCGTTGCTGTCATGCTGCACAATACGTAAGAATATAGACGACATTGATGTCTTTCCCTGGTAGGCAGATAATATCTAAAAGTTATAGTTTCTTCTATGTTAATTGAGAATTACCTGTCATTTCTGTATCGCTAGTCGCTAAGAGTAAATCTGACGTTTTCTGTCAAGTAACAAAATGTTACTTTGAAACACTACTATGTATAGTAGGTTTTCAAGTGGTTTGGTTGTTTGGAAAACATCCCGAAAGAAAAAGCCACCTGCTTGTATAATGAGTCGGGTAGAAAGCGACTGTCCAGTGTCCATAAAGCAAGTACGAACACTTTGTTTGATTAGATTGGATAAAAGGGCTTGCATTTTGTATCATACAGACTGTTTCTATTATACAGTCCAGTTTGTTTATTTCTTTGCTTAAATTAAGACTGTTTAGTTAAATACAGTTTTATACTGCCAATCAGTATAAAGCTGATCCAACTGATACTTTTTGAGGAAATCAATTTAGCCTGAAAATATCGCATTGTCTGCTCAGGCAGGCCTAACTCCTTATCAATAAACATCAAGTGTATGATTTGACAGGTATTTCTATAATTTTGTCCCATCGCTATACATGTACTTTACATAAAGCAATATTTAAGATATTTTTCATATAGTATATACCTTGAATATGCAAAACACTATTATTATTTAGGATTTATTAGCAGTTTAACTAGTTCCATTACTCAGGTTTTCTTAGCAATGTTAATTACAAACATTGAAACTATTCTTGAACCAGCTGTGGGATTATGTGGATAAATGAGAGGAAATTGTAATATCAGAAAAAATAATTGACTGTAATTTAAGTACTTAAGTGGAATTAACAGTAGTTGCTTATTTATAATATGTACTTTTTATTTTCACATCTCAATAATTTTCATCACCAACTTGGCCTGGCATGGCCGGTAGTTAAGGCACTCGACTAGTAACCTGAGGGTCGCGGGTTGGAATCCCCGTCACATCAAATATACTCGCCCTTTCAGCCGTGGGGCGTTATAATGTGACAATCAATCCTACTAATCGTTGATAAAAAAGTGGCCCAGCTGTTGGCGGTGGATAGTGATAACTAGCTGCCTTCTCTCTAGTCTTACACTGCTAAATTAGAAACGGCTAGCGCAGATAGCCCTCGTGTAGCTTTGCGCAAAATTCAAAACAAATAAGCAAACATCACTAATTTATTGTAATTTTTGCATTTATAAAGCATAAACTAATTAATTATGTTAATATGTTTTGAAGACCGAGTTGATCTCTTGCAAATTTTATTTTCTAAATGTTATAAGCTTTTACTTAATATAGAAAGTATTAAAGTCAAGGTGTTAATTATGGAATTAGAGCTTTTGCTTTGCAGTTACACGGCTATTAATTCCTTAGAGAAAACTGGAAAGATACATCCTTGTGCAAATTCATTGAAACAAGACGGAGAATTACGATTTTTTCAATATTTGCGTTTTATATCTGATAATCCAAAAATTACTCAAAAATTAATACATGATATGACTGCCTTTATTTTTCATAAGATCATTAATCCGCTTTGGCTTCGATTCCACGAGTTTACTGCGATCTTTACTAATTTTTGGATCGCGGTACCACACCTCAATTATGGTCTCAATTAGCTTATCTTTCGTAGTACAGTCTTTTCCACAAAGTCTTTCTTTACAAATCCCCCAAACATTTTCAATAGGATGTAAGTCTGGAGAGTTTCCAGGCCAGTCCAGCACCTTTATTCGCGTTGTAGTCATAAAATTCTTCACAAGTTTCGATGTGTGCCACGGAGTCGGATCTTGCTGAAAAATGCCAGATCCATCTGAAAATCTCTTTTTCAATTCTGGAACGACTCTTCTCTGCAAAACTTTGATGTACTGTGGTCCTCGCATCATACCTTCTACGACATGTAAGCTTCCGACGCCATAGTAGCTGAAAAAGCCCCAAAACATCTTCTTCAAGGGATGTTTTACGAACTGATTGATGTGAGATTCTCAAAGTTTCTCACCTGGAGATCTGCAAACACGCAGACTTCTTTGACCCTGTACGAAGAAATGAGTCTCGTCATTGAATAACACCTTCCTCTTTTGTTATTACGTCCAGTTCTTATATTTCAGACCCCATTGATACCGTTTTTTCTTCATTGTGTTGGTAAGAAGTTGTTTTTTGACTGGTCTCCTTGCCCTTCTAACGCAATTTCGAATGACGTAATATTCCTTAAAATTTCGTCATATATCTCAAAAATAAATCGACCGTACTGCAAAACACAACTAATGACGCCGTCGTGTGAAAAAATGACTATTAAAGGAAATCAGCGGGTCCAGCGAGCCTACACCGGCCGCCATGCTGAAAATATTGTAAAATGACCATTTGTTTCAATTAGTTTGCACAAGGGTGTAGTTTAAGCTTCATCCAAGCATCTGTTAATTATGTATATTTACAAGGACACCAATCGGAGGGGTAATATATATATATCTTACAGAAAGAATTATATCAAAGATGAAACGTTTTGTAGAGTGGGATAAATATTACATGATATTAAAATACTTATAAAAAACTATTCAGGATATTGCAGATCTTAAAAATAACAATAATACAATTGTCAATATTTTTTATTTAACTGATAATTATTTCTGGTTTAATCGTTAAAAGAAATCCGATAATAATATATACAAATATTTCAGAAATTCCAATCATTTTTGAGCTAGATTAATCAACAAATACCAACGAGTCTAAATTTATAATGTCAGAAATACATATTCTTTACGAGGGTTGGCCTGATGCAGACGACAGAAACGCGAGAATTTTGCCGTCAGGGTCGGCGGAGCGCGAGAAGTGCCTGTTTTTTGAGGAATGTGATGATGGACATGCTCAGTGCTGGGAATAAATAAACTAGGGGAATTTCATCGCAGCTGACAACACCGAGCAATCTTAACGTCAGCGCCCTCAAGCTTCCGTAGAGCTGTAAAAAATTCAGTAACATACAACATTACTTGGAAAACAAAGAATCATGGGAAACATTTTACGAGCAGGTAAAAAGAGATGATTATTACAAAATTGGGAAGGTAAGAAAATTCCCGTTGCTCTTATTATATAGAAAAAAACAACATATATAGGATTTTAATAAATGTATTTCCCTGTACCACTTCAACCATGTTGACCTTTGTTAGGCATAATATAAAGTTTTAATTTTAAAATGACAAACTCCGATAATCGAAAAGACATGCTATTAAAAAAAGAACAACCCTGTATGCACATGCACTTATAACTGCCAGTCACATGTGAACTGCTCTTCTTCGAGTGCCTATGTATTTTCTGCCCAAATATATTAAATAGGTTTAAGATTATGTGACTTTACTGTTTGGATGTATGCTATCCATAACGTATTATCTTTATGCAGGATCTAGGTGTTATGACTAACGCCCGTTTTCTTTTTATCCATTTGGGTAAGATTATCTGCAATAATAGCACTCGGCTTTTTCTCCTGAAAATTCGCACGTATCTAATTATGTAGGTGCGCATGCGCGCACTGTAATAATGCAAACAAAAAGGCGGTTATAAATATACTTTTAAAGATATTTTGTATGCTAACATATTAAACACTTTTAAAAAAAGGCTTAACGTTAGGTCGTTTATTTACTGATCGTATTAAATACAATAATGGTGAGCTGTAAGTAAACTAAAGCAAAAAGCATACACCAGAACATTGTTAATATATCTCTTTATCGAAAAACAAGTGAACTTACGCATTTTGGTGTCAGCAACTATAATTATTTTATATTCTAGAAATCCTGTATTTGAAGAAGTACTGTTACAATAAAGACACTAATTTGACCGCAATTTTTTATGGTTTCTTCTGGTTCGTAAAATAAACCGATTCCTTCTGTTTCGCCTATATATAAACAACGTGAAAGATACGCGTGCCAGATTTCTGTTTTGAATTCCTGAGTGATATTAGAAACCAATCTTTCTGTTAAATAGAATGTATACCAGTTTTGAAATTCGTTGGCCAGCATTTAATCAGTGCTTTGTGGTCATCATATTATGTATAACATAACTATTTTAATATTGGTGGCTTGACATAGTTCGCGTTGTGACTTTGCAAAAGTTAGCGTCATCGTTTTTCACACACGTGTATTTCATAAACCACCCAGTGTAACAGCGGCAAGCGTATATTTTTAACCCATGCACAGCTCTGCACTTAAAGAAACAAATAAAACCATTTTTATAAGCTTTCCTAAGATGAAGGATACATATGTTTAAGTGACGTTTGGTTTTTATGTTTCAGTCTTTCACCGACAAGTGTCAAGTTATCACATAATTTTATAGCTTTTGTCTGAGATAAAAAGGCAAAGAGGTTTTATCATTTTCCGTTAGCCAAATGCAAATTTACGTAAGGATGACCAGACGTCTCAGTTTTGCGGTGACAACCCAATTTTCTTGATAGTTTGTCCTAGTGTCCTGACAAAAGTTCTTCGGGCGCACAAAACTTTTTGGTTTTATGATAAAGACATCAAATTCTCATTCACATGGATTGTTTGTTTGTTTGTTTATTTTAGAATTTCGCGCAAAGCTACACGAGGGTTATCTGCGCCAGCCGTCTCTAATTTAGCATTGTAAGACTAGATGGAAGGCAGCTAGTCATCACCACCCACCGCCAACTCTTGGGCTACTCTTTTAGCAACGAATAGTGGAATTGACCGTACCCCTATAACGTCCCCACGACTGAAAAAGGAGCATGTTTGGTGTGACGAGGATTTGAACCCGCGACCCTCAGATTACGAGTCGAGTGCCTTAACCACCTGGCCATGCCTGGCCATTCACATGGAATCACGAATGTAATGGGTCTATTTGACTAGCTGATTATTGTAACACCTGCTCCTTGTTGAAGCCAGATATGTCCACTTGACGGGTATGAGTTAAAATAAAATTTTGACAGAATATAAAATACCACACTTTAGTAGAAATACTTGACACCCAAAATTTACAATGATATATTTTATTTTTCTTCGTTATAATATTTAAATATAATTTTTACGAATTTGTAAAAGAAGGAAAAAATGACCACAAATATGTTCAGAGGATTAACTGTTAACTACACTTAGAGACAGCTAACGCGTTTTGGTCTTTATGTGCACATAAGTCTATAAACCTTAACAACATGTTTGTCTGAAAGTAATAAGGCCTTTTAATGCTAATCTTCATGCAGCTTTGAAACGTGTTTTGCCCTATCCGGTTTCTTAGCTTATTTAAAATATGGCTTATGTCACTAAAAGAATGCTTAATTTCAGGAGTAGAAACCGCCACCTCCATCAGGCACTCAGTTAATTTTTATTAGATTGTCGCAACCGATGTTTGCTTTCCACGAGTAATGCGCAACGTTTTTATCTTGATCGTCTTGGCCCCTCGCAACGTATATGGAGGAGCTCAAGTCAGCATTGAGGCCATCAGATTCACATCATTATATTTTATACTACATATTGACTGGATCGTTTGGAGGAAAGTTTATGTGTCGATGGGAAAGACCACTTCATTATTGAATTGATGCTTAATTTAATTAACCATAACGTTAACAAATTGTTTAAGTTTTGAAGGTCTGACTTTATGGCTCATTTTTTTAAGAATCAGACGCATACCAGAAACCCTCGTTTGATCCACGACAGTTACTGCAATAGTTTTCTTTACTCATGTGGGCACAACAAGTCCCTGCATCTTTCAAACGTGCTATCGTAGACGCCACAAGCTGAAGAACTGACGGGTTTAGGTTTTCTTTCCGCAAAACATTTCTGAAATTAGATACTGCACACAAAGCCTCATTCAAAACCACAAGAGTAACAATAAAACTAAATTTCTTTATTTCCAATAATATACTTCCTGCTAACGATATTAAATTTACACTATATTTGCGCAAGTGCTCATAAGCCATCATAACTTAGCAGTAACAAGTTCAAACGACATGAAAAGAATTGTAATTACTAAGCCAGTCCACTTCGATTGATTTTGGAATTTTTTAGTTCAGATTATTAAAATGACCTCTGAACCTTGTGTTACACTCGTTCAGGTTTTCTTGGCTTGTGAAATAGTGATATATATGTCTGATGAAATGAAGAACTGTCTTCATGGACGTGATTTCTAGTGCTGCTTCAGACACACGATGGGCCTGTCATGTACATAAAGAATTTACCTTCCTGCTTTTTTTGAAAGTCGCTTAGACAAACCACTTAATTTTCCTGAAAAATTGGCGAAGACAAATAGCTAGGGTTTTTTTTTCTGATATCATGAAGCTGTCTCAAGATTGAAAATCATTAGAAACTTCTCTCAGCCACTGGTGAGTAAAACATTTGTAATTAGGCAACAAAATACCAATCTGTGATGTCGAGAAAACCCACTTGTAGAAAAATATATATATGCAAAAACGGCTCGTTTGGGTTGAGAAAATATTTTACGTAGAAGAGCGAACAACGTTTCGACCTTCTTCGGTCATCGTCAGGTTCATAAAGAAGAAAGAGGTAACTGACCGGAAGCTGACCACATGTTTGGAAGGGGTTGTGTAACTGAGTGTCGGAATGTGGAGGGCGGTGTTAGATGTTTGAATATATAATTTTATTTTATTATATTTAATATAGGTATAAAGGCGTCCTTTATATTGGTTTATTTTGGGTTTACGTTGTTGTATAAGTAAGGCTTCTTCAATTTTGCGTTTGTTTATGTTTGTTTCTTTATTTAGTATTTGAGTGTTTTCTATGATTATGTTGTGTTTATTTGACTTGCAGTGTTCGAAAACGTGTGAAGGTAACATTTTATGTTCTTTGAATCTGGTTACCATTTTTCTACTTGTTTCTCCAATATAGAAGTCGTGGCAGTTATCACATTGTATTTTATAAATAATGTTGGTGTTGTGTTTGTCAGTGTAGTTTTTACATAGTATAGACCTCAGTTTTGTGCCTGGTTTTTGAATAAATTTGGTATTAACTGGAATGCCATATTTTGTTACTAGTTTTTGCCAAATGTTGGTTATTTGTCTGCTGATGTCAGGAATATATGGTATGCAGCAGTATATGGTTTCGTGATTTTTTGATTTGTGAGATATATTTACTTTTGTTGGTTGATTTTGCTTTTCTGTCTAGGTGTGTGCGTATAATGTTTTCTACGGTTTGTGGAGGAAACTTATTGATGTTGATGAAGTATTGTTTTATTTTGTCTAATTCATCGTTAATTTTATCTGGTGAGCATAGTTTTTATGGCTGTGTTTATTTGCTTTCTTAGTATGTTGAGTTTTTGTTTTGTTTCATGTGCCGAGTTCCAAGGAATGTATGGTCCAGTATGGGTGATTTTTCGGTGGATTTCTGTTTTGAATTGTGTGTTGGTTCTTGTAATTTTGAGGTTAAGAAATGATATTTGATTGCTTTCTTCCTGTTCACATGTGAAGTTAATGTTGAGATGTATAGAGTTAATGTGATTGAAAAAATTAAGTATGTGTTCTGTAGATTTGAATTTCACAACCGTGTCATCTACATATCTGAACCAGTATAGTGGTGGATGTAATGCTGTGTTAATTGCTTGTGTTTCAACTTGTGTCATAAAAATATTGGCTAGAACTGGTGATACTGGGTTGCCCATGCTTAGGCCATTTGTTTGGATATAGTTGTGGTTGTCTTTATCGTGAATTCTATGAGGTTTGCTAATTGGTTGCTGGGAATGTCTATAGGGTCTCGGATATAGAGTTCTAAGGCTATCTTGCAGGCTTCAGTGATTGGAACCTCTGTAAAAAGGGATATAACATCGAAACTGGCCATTAAGGCTTCATGATTAAGTTGATTTAGATTAGACTTTAAATTAAAAGAGTCTTTGATGAATGAGCTCGCTGATGTTACATATTTGGAGAATGCCCATGCTATGTATTTACCAAGATTGTAATTAAACGATTCATATGTGGACATTATTGGTCGTAATGGACAATCTGGTTTATAAGGTTTGGGGATGCCGTATATTTGTGGTGTGCGTGAGTCGGTTTTACGTAGGTAGGAATAAAGTGTTTGTGAAATTGTGTTGGCTTTTTTCATTTTTAGTAGTAATTTGTTTAGTTGCGTCTCGTGTGCCTTTATTGGATTTGTGTGTATTGATTTAAATTTGTTCGTGTCTGATAGAATGTTCTTCATTTTTTGGATTTATTCATTCGTGTTTATTATGACTATAGCATTACCTTTATCTGCTTTTAGAATGTTTATGTTTTTGTCTTGTTTTAGGTTTTTAATGGAATTAATGTCTCTTTTTGTAAGATTGTTTTTTAGCTTTCTGTTTTGTGAAATTATGTTGATGGTTTTGTGAGAAAATTATTTGAAAAAATCGTTTAAGATGTTGTTTTTAGGTGTTTCTGGAAAATATAAATTTTTAATTTTACTTGGGAAGTTTGGCTGTTGGATGTCAATAAAATTGTCTAAGTTGTCTTCTTTCTGTTGGTTGTCTTTGGTTGATTTCTTGTTTTTGTTTTTTGTAGAAAGTATCACAAGTCTCCTCGCTAGATCTTCTAAACATGTTTTGATTTCTATGGTTGGAATGTACCTAGGTGCTATTGCGAAGTTGAGTCCTTTGTTAAGTAGATGTATCTCGTCTGTGTTTAATGGCTGGTCGGATCTGTTAATTATGAGGTTAGTCAACAGTTTGTCGTGTTGGTGTCTTTTCTCTTGTTTGCATCTTAGTTTTTCTAGTTTTTTTGTTGTGGCAGATCTTTTTGTCTCTGTCGTTCTTAGTATTGATTTGGTTTATGTTTCGTTGTATAAGTCCGTAAATCTCTGGTTTAATGCAACATACCAGTTGATGGTCTAGGTTCATTTTTTGTTTTTGTAAGTCATGTAGTTCTTTGTATTTTGTGTTCAACATGGCTTTAAGTAGTTTTTCTGTAAATTTTGGATAATGTTTGTGTATTTATCAAAATTTTTTGGAAGTTTTACCTTTACAAAATTATGGGTTAGTTGTTCCTTTCTACATTGTTGAATGAAATAGATGTAATTTCTTCTATTGATAATACTTTGGTTTAAATTTCTTAGTTTCTTAACGATCGTGTGAGCGTGTACTGTTAATGGTGGTGTTCGGTATGTTTGTTCAGACATAATGGTAACAGGTAAGTACAAATACACTGAGAAAAACACAAAAGCTTACACTTCTCGTACAATCGCCGTGATGAAATAATAATCAGTGATGTCGAGAAAACCCACTTTATACCTATATACCTTTATATATATATACGCCTTTATACCTATATTAAATATAATAAAATAAAATTGTATATTCAAACATCTAACACCGCCCTCTACATTCCGACACTCAGTTACACAGCCCCTTCCAAACATGTGGTCAGCTTCCGGTCAGTTACCTCTTTCTTCTTTATGAACCTGACGATGACCGAAGAAGGTCGAAACGTTGTTCGCTCTTCTACGTAAAATATTTTCTCAACCCAAACGATCCGTTTTTGCATATAAAATACCAATCTTTCTTTGAAACTCAGCAAGATGAATAAATAAACGCACATGTTTATTTCATTTAGTGTTTTTGATATGTAACTAGCTTAATCATATTATGCTTTGATCTTATTTTTTTGCTGGTCACACATTTTTATTGATTATTATCCTTTGATGTTGTTGAAATTTCCATAGAAGATGTCACTAGAGACTCTATTGGTCTTGCAATATAGTGATCTCTGATAGAATATGTTGTATAGAATTATAACGATACACGATGGCTGTGTCCTCAAAATGGCTATCTATAGGATGACCAAGTAACGCGTATCAACAAGTGCACTCTAGGAATTGGTCCTGTTATATGAATTATGTAGTGGTTATAACTCTCACTTGTTTCAGCTCTTCTTCTCATTCAAAATTCCCTCTAATTGTTATAGAACATTTTTATCATCAGCATTGAATTTTAAATATCTGCCTATTGTTGGAAGTAAGATGGGATCACCAAAAAGTAAGAAAACAAGGTAGGAATAGGCAGGTTAACATTACATTGGTGGTTTTAGACATCACTCAACTTCAAAGTGGGCGTGGCATGGCCGTCGTTCCGCCCATATTTTTATCTAGCCAGGGTAGCACCCTTTTCTTTCACTGGATTAATGGCTAAAGCTGGTTTTACATATTCACCACGACTGTTTCTAACCTTATCTCTGTTCTTGCAGTATTTCTCATTTCGCTGGGACAGACACTTTTTAAGGTCATCAGCATAAGATTTTTTCCTTTTCTCTCGTTTTGTTTCTTTCAAAGGCATATTTAAAAAATCGTATTTAAAAGTATAGCCTTAGTTTGAAAATAATGCAAAGGTAAATTATGCAACTTATCATTCTTGTTTTGAATGTAGTTCAAAAATGTGCATTTAGATATGCATAAAGCGAAGACAGAAAAGAGCTATGCCTTTCCAACAACGTTGGTCAGTCAAATGGTCAGAGAAGTTTTGTGAAAAGTTTGTTTTTACTCTATCAACTTTCTTAAGTGCTTTGGTGGTGGCTTGTTATTCTGCAATTGTTTTTTTTCCTACTCAACAGTATGAGTAAAGTGCTTATAAAGTTTTGTTTACAAGCTGTTTACAGTGTGTTTGAGATTTTAATTTATATTGCACATCTGGTCAGTTTGTTTGTTTGTTTTTTAATTTCGCGCTAAGCTACACGAAGGCTATCTGCGCTAGCCGTTCCTAATTTTGCAATGTAAGACTAGAGGAAAGGCAGTTAGTCAACACCACCCACTACCAACTCTTGGGCTACTCTTTTATCAACGAATAGTGGGATTGACTCTCACATTATAACACCCCCACGGTCGAAAGGGTGAGCATGTTTGGTGCGATGGGAACATCTGGTCAGTTCCTACCATAACTGTTGGCGTACTTATGATACGCTTGCATTTGTCTGTACAGAACTTTCTCACAAATTTCTTGATCAAATGACATAAATCTAATGTCGTTAGAAAGGCTTTTGTCTGAAGAGTCCGTATTGCATAATGGCTTTTCCTTTCACAATCACGTTACCTTGTTTCTACTCAGTTAAACATTTCAATGGAACGAGTATGGTACACTATAGCACAATGTCGTTATCACTACATGACATATGGCTTCAATTTCACCTGCAGTTTGTTTTTTAATTTAAAAGTATTTCAAACAAACAATAACTAACCCGTACGTAAGTACCTAAAAATAAATGGACATTAAACTAAATATAATTTCTATGCACTTTTTCGAGTTATTCAGGTCCAAACTACGCATGCACAGTTCGTTCAAAACCATACGCTTATCACTTTGTGAACCCACATGCAGACGTTTCTGCATGCACAGCTAAGTTTGCCTTCAATACAAATTTACATTTACTTAACTTTGCAATAATTTAGCTTCGGTTCGTTTCATATATTCTATAAACTCCTCTTAGCTACTTTTTATTTACTACGGGTTTTATTCTTTGTTTTGGTAAGCTTCGTTGTTTCAACTTATAAAACCGTGTCATACACGGAACACTCATAAGGATTTCATACCCTGTACACTATCATAAATACCGTTACTTTATTCTTTACTTTACATGTAGTTTTATTAAATAAAGTTATGTCTATGTGAGTTTGTCTGCTGACCGCGTTTTGTTTTTTTTCATTTCTAATAGAAATAATATCACAAAAGGTGTGTGTAAATCATAGAATAAAGTAAATTTAAGCGAATGGCTTGAAAATTACTGCAAGTGTTTTGCGGTTCGCAGCTAGTATATAAATAACACTTTATCTTATATTATGTTCAGTTTCTTTCTTCTTTCAATACATTCAGGACAGCAACTCAACTTTACCTTTACAAAACATTTTCTACTGTATCACCAGTTCTTGTGTACTACTCCTAGATGTAAGGTATCAGTAAGTCTGAGAATGCGACACAATGCTAAAAATGCTCGTGCAATACCGATATGAAATAGGTAAACAGAACTGGTGCTCATTGTTCACTCAATGAGGCCTTAATAAATTATAAATTCTTCAATTGAAACTAGTTATATGAAATAAAATAAGCTAAACATTTATAAAAGGCTGAGTATGGTCTGGTAGTTAATGTGCTCGACTCGCAGCCTGCAGGTCGTTGGATAGAAACCTTTCCCCCTTTGAGCCGTTAGAGCGTCATAATTTTACAGTAAATCTCAATATTTATTTGCAGAGTGAAGCCTAAGAGATAGCGATGGGTGGTTTGACTTACCTACCTCTAGTCAATCTGTTAACAGACAGCTACTGCAGGTGTCTCTTCAGTAGGTGTGCGCGAAATTCAACAAAACAAAGAAATATTCACAAAAAAAAGCAAAGTAATATTATTCAGCCGATTAAGTAAACTGAAAAACGATCCAACCAAGTTATATATGAATGGATCACTTTTACTGACTGCTACTTCTGTAAAATTTTTAGGACTAACTTTTGATACCAAATTAACGTCGATACTGCATACAATGAATGTCCTGATAAGAATCTGGAAAAGAGCAAATTATGCAAGAAGTCTTTCTGGTAAAAATCAAGGTACATCACCTGATAATATAGTAAAAATCTACAAAACATACATCAGACCTGTAATAGAATACGCATCTCCTGCCTGGTTAAACATAACACAAAATCAATTACAGAAACTACAAAGTATACAAAACTCAATTCTAACTTTAGCCTGTAAAGTACCACGTAGCACTTCATCCACATTCATGCATAAGTATACAAACATAGAAACAATACCTGAAAGACTCTTGCATAATGCACTAAACTATTTTAATAAGAATTGGCATAAAAATGACTTAATGTGTGATCTCGACAGATACCAGGTGCATGATGAACGTAGTCCTAAATACCTCTCTCCTATAAATATATATTTAAGACATATCAAACAAGCTGGCAACCAAGCACTAGCCATTTACAACAAGTTGTTTTTTGTTTTAGTAGTAGTAGTAGTAGTAGTATTTCATATATATGGAATTATACAAGTGAAGGAAAAAAAAGAAAGGAACTCTAAATAATAAAAAAAAAGCTAATCAAGACTATACATGGACATTGCCCTGAAAAGGGCCTGAGTACTGGGTAATACTCTGGCCCAAAGTTCTACCCAATAACATACTCCGAGAGTAGACGACACCAAAGTTAGGAATGAAGGAAGAAGTCTCGTGCACCTAACCCTCCTGGGTATTCAAAAATTTACCTACCCAAATACCCACACAGAAGAAGCGAAAAAAAGGCATATATTATGTATTGCTTACAATGTTTTGTTTATTAATTACAAAATAGGCTTTGGAAATGAACTTATATATTAAATTTCAAGTAAGACTAATGGCCCAACTCTGTTAGATTTATGTTTCATAGCCAACAATAGTTGACGATATTCTGCAGCCAACTAAAGACGAATATGTTTGATCAAATGAAGGATACTTCATGCACACAATAATTCAATTAAACTGCCAGAACAACAGACTTCTATAGTTTTTTACCTATGGACTAATGTGCTGGTATAAAGATTTGTACTTGTTTGTACGTATGTGTGTAGTATTGTTCAATATTTGTGTGTACATTTTATAAGGTAGTTTAATATTTTTAGTGTAGAGGATTAGTAATGATATTACTAAACGAGGAGCGAGATTGATTGTCATACTTACAACTCTTTAAGCATAAAAGTGCGAAGCGTTTTGGTTCTACTATATTTCGAACCCAAGGCCATTGGTTCTCCATTCTGACATATTAACAACTGCAATACGCCATGTTTGGACCAACAAATGATGAAATACTTTGTATTTTGACATACCAAATGTCCACAGCACTGATCTGTTTATTTCATTGTGATTAAGGCAATATTTTGCTGCTTCCTTTGTGGGTAAGATTTCTTCATCACAAAGGAAAGGAAATTCACTTAAAGTCCTTACAAGTTGACACATTTTCAAGGAACTAAACGTAACTTTACCTCCTTTCGTTAACAAAATCAAACGTAGAGAGGATGATTAGATTACAAACTCCAAACTCAGAACAGCGAACGAGTTCTGCTGTAATTTAATGCATACCGAAAGAAACAGTTGTCTCCTGTAAATGATTATCTTTTCATGAAGACGGTTAGAACTTATTTGATGCATCTTATTGTCCATAATAAAATGTACGACAAACATCTAGTATGTAACAAGAATCAGAAGTGTAGTAGATATTTGTTTTTGTAATTTCGTGCAAAGCTACTCGAGGGCAATCTGCACTATCCGTCCCTAATTTAGCAGTGTAAGACTAGAGGGAAGGCAGCTAGTTATCACCACCCACAGCTAACTCTTGGGCTAACTTTTTACCAACGATTGACAGTCACATTATAACGCCCCCACGGCTGAAAAGATGAACATGTTTGGTGCGACGGGGATTCGAACCCGTGACCCTCGGATAACGAGTCGAACGCCTTAACCCACCTGGCCATGCCGGGCCTATGTATTCGATATTGCACAAATATGATATAGGATAAGAAAGAAGATTCTCTTAGGAAAGGAGACAAGTACTCAGTAAAGTATGTAAAGAAAGAACAACTTATTAACTTTGGTCTTATTTATATATTTTCCTGAGTGTAGAAAGTTTTATTTGGAATTAAGCACAAAGCTACACCCTGATCTATCTGTGCTCTGCTCACAAATGATATAGAAAACCGATTTCTAGTTTTGTGAGTCCACTGTGGAGCAAGAGTATATAAATTATTTATATATATATATATACATTAATGTTGAGGAAATAGTATGCATAAACAGCATTCAATGCAAGATATGTTTATACCTAAATGTTTGTCAGTAATAACGCTTGTAGATTTGTAACAGTTACACCTGCTTTGCAATATGCGTTTCACTTACCACTGTCACGTGCTCACAGCTGCAGCTGGACAGTTGAGCCGAGTAACAGTTTTTATTCAGTTGTCGTATCCACGCTTGAAACACGTAAACTATGCAGCTGGTACATGTTTCCAGTAACATTATCTATATCCTCCATATATATTACACGTCTCTGAAATCCATTTTATGTGTTTGGTTGCTTTAAAGAGGCAAACTTGTAACCGAAATAACTACAACCAATGTGTATGTAAATAAGTCTATGATTACAAAAAAACAACAGAAAAAACAAACAGATCTAAGAGTTTTAATTAGAATGTTATTATTCATTTGAAATATAACTACATATATGTATGTTGTTACGTATGCTTTCTGCATACGTTTCAATTATAAACTACAGATGTCATCAGTGATATAACATTGATCTAATATATATTTAATACATCCACACTCAACAATACTGATATAGAAGAGATCCGTTGTAGTTTATGTTACATATATTTTTCAATAATATTTTCACGAGACAAACATTTATATGGTTTAAATATCTTAATGATCCAGGGCGTTAAAACCAATAGGATATTTGTTTCAATAATCAATAATATGACTGTTATGACTGTTCTAAAACCATTTGGTAATATTTTTCTTCATGTACATGTGAAACCCCTCAATGTTATCTGACTCTTAAGGTTTGATACTTTAAGGTTAGTTTTAAATCACTCGATGGCGTTGCTACTGGTCCATGGTAAATTGTATATTGTATACCCAATGCTATATACCTATAATTCTTATATACATATATGTAAGAAGTAAACGAAAATAATTTCCTTAACTTGATTTGTCTTTATCTATCGGCAGCAGCCTACCGTCCTACAACTGTAATTTATATGATGCTGTAGTGTTGTTGTTTTTTTCGGCTTGTATTTTATCACTTGTATCTTATTAATTAGGAACATGATACATATGTAAATTCCTTTTTGTTTCTACCAACAATAATAAGTGATTGTATTAAACATCATACTGACACTTGCGTCATACAGGTGAAGTTATGTTAATACAAGAAGTATTTGCCATAATATTTACACCCCAATCCGCGTGCACAGAAGTAGCGCTTCCCTACCTAGTGATGTAAATTTGCTTTCGGTGCCTCGCTGCTTGTTCGTGTTATTTGTGTATACGGAAGAAAATGGCCCGTAGATGTTTGTGCGTATAACTATGACGAACTTTGAAAGGTTGTTTGTGTAATGAAGTTTTTCAATTACTTGTACATGTGTGGTGTTTTTAAATATTTACATGTGTGCACTATAACATTCATTTTATATGTGGTATTCGAAGGTTATGTGTGCAATAATCACACGATTATCTGATTTCCACAATAACGGGAAATTTGCGGGTCTAATGTTTAAAAAACAAAACAAAAATGGTTTGTTACAGATGAAGTGAAGAGATGTTGTGAAAATGGTACAAAATTTAACAACTTATATTCACTATAAACAAAATAGAACAGTTGTTGATTGGTTGATCAGTTTGGTTCGTTATGAATTTCGCTCAAGGCTACACGACGGCTACTTGCGCTACCACTTCCTACTTTGGCAGTGAAAGGCCGTTAAAAGGACAACAGCGTCATCACAGCCAGCTTCTGTCAACGCCTGCACAACTGGAATGGTGAGCACTGTTTAGTGGGGTGGTGATTTGAGCAACTCAACCACCTAGCTATATCAGATTGAGCAGGACAAAAACTATTACTTGTGGTAGTTTAAAAGAAAAGCATAAACGCGCAAAAACTAAATTGTATTTAGTATATGGAGTTTATATCACAAACTAAAAACATAATGGTAAGCAGGTATTATTAGATACAGAAATACAATAAACATACTTTATAACAAGACTTTCTCATTTTCAGATATAAATATAACTGAAATGTTAAAACTCCTCTCTCCACCTACATTTTGTTTATTGTTGACCAATCAATGGATCACAAGTATGTAGACTCTCCAGAGATATTTGTGCTTCATGTGTCAGTCGTGAAGCAAGGCCAGGCAGGATAAAATGTAACTATTTCATGAAATGGTAAATAGTTTCTTTGATAGAATTTTGCTATGGAAAGAAATGGCTGTTAGGTTGAATTAGCACACAAACTCATCTAGATTTACTGTGCTGTGTTTACTGTTAAAAACAAAACTACATAATGGATTATCTATGTTCTGTTGCCCACTGTAGATATCGAAACCCGATTTTAGCATAAAAACCCCATAGACTTATCGTTATGTCATTAAAAGGCACCAGATTCCGCATTAGAACTCTAGAAAACTTACTTTTTATTTTATACAAAATACATATTGCATAAGAGTGAGATATGTGGTATTTAGTTTTGTAACAGATGTGTGACGTGTACTAACAAGTCGCGTTTCACTGTTTTGTTTTCGTGTTGACCGGAAAGTACAATATTCAAAAGTCACCTGTATTTCTCCGAATACATAAATAATACTCAGAGTGTACCTGAATGTTGATGTCCATCATGTCTACCGACAATGCTGCATCAGACCTCTATTATAAACACTCCAATATGACATAAAAAACACGTTATCTTACAATGCAAAATCGATTCAAAAAGCATAATATGACTTTGGCTATCTTTCTTGGGTTGCATAATCATTGGATCATAACCCGATTAGCCATTTATAGAATGACAGGGAATGTTACTTTGGCTAGTACTATGAACATCTATTGATATCTGTGTACCAACTGCAAACTGCACTTCATGAAGACATGTTGTAGAGTCCAAGCAGTAAAGAAGTTGAACTAACGATCTTATCTGGCCTGATAATCCCAGGTATTTAACGAAAGGCCCCGTCGGCACTAGATATTAAAAAAATATAGTGCGGTTAACATATTATAATATATTCATTCTTCTTTGCTTCAACTCATGGGTTGTGTCTCTCTTAGATGCTTGTGCTCAAATGTATACGGGTTTTCAGCGTTAAGAGATAAAATACAGTTTTGTTTAGCGTGAGGATTCTAATAATTTCTATTGACATTCGAAAGAAGGATGGATATACAGACGATGTCTTTCTTCTATACCTTTGTCAATAGTGTTTTTTCTTTACTTCATTTTCTACACTTCATTGCATTTTGCTTTTGATAAACAATTAAACAGTAACACTAACATTACTTTTATTGTGGTTACAAAAGCCTGTACTTAATGAATATTTTGGCAGGGTTTGCTTTAGCAATGTTAAGTGATGTCAAGAAGTTACCATGAATATCACCAGAATCACCATTTTAACGTTCCATTTGACGTTAAGGCCATCATCAAACCTCGAGCACTTCTTATATTTAAATATGTCATTGAGTTATGAAGTTAGAAACAGCTGTCTAAAAAGTAACTTTGTACTTTTGCACCTAACTCTGTGAATCTCTAAAATCTGGATTAATTGTCTAACTTTAAATTATGAAAAAACCCATAGGAAACGTAATATCGCTTTGATGACGACAAAATTGCTTGTTTGTTGTTAAGCACAAAGATACATAACGTGTTCCCTCCACACAGGGATACAACTTCAAATTTAATATTATAAGTATTCTAGTTTTTCGCTGAGTCATAGAAAGAGCAAAATTTCAATTGGAAAGCTGGCTTGTTCTATGCGATTTAAAACAGAAAATATTTAAAAAAATAAGGTTTATATTATTGAAACAAGAACCAAAGGAAAAAGTAGAGAGATTGTTTTCCATATATCTTTATATAGAACAAGCATAAGCAGCGCCCTCAAGTATAGAAATTTCTGAGAACTAAATTGACAACGAAATTTTCATTTGTCAAAATGAAAAACAACAAACAAACAAACAAACAGGTGTTTGTTGTATAATATCAGTAATTAATAAAAATAATACCGTTCATGTATAATATCAGTAATTAATAATAATAATACCGTTCATGTATAATATCAGTAATTAATAATGATAATACCGTTCATGTATAATATCAGTAATTAATAATAATAATACCGTTCATGTATAATATCAGTAATTAATAATAATTATACCGTTCATGTGTAATATCAGTAATTAATAAAAATAATACCGTTCATGTATAATATCAGCAATTAATAATAATAATACCGTTCATGTATAATATCAGTAATTAATAATAATAATACCGTTCATGCCTAAATAATGTTTGATGCTTTCAAGTCCTCTGAAAGTCTCTCCTTCAGAGAAATAGAGATCTACGTCACTGGGTTTGAGTTTCACAGCGGACACCCCGCACATAACCCGTTGTGCATCTTTGCGCTTAAACGTAGAGTAAACAAAAAATCAAATAATCTAAAACAAAAATTCAAGACAATTATACGATGTATTTTCTTCCCAGCCTTCTAAAAAATACAGTTTAAAGACGGCCTGGCATAGTTAGGTGGTTAGAGTAGAGTGCTAGACTCGAGATACGAGGGTTGCGAATTCGAATTCTTGTTACACTAAAACATGTTTACCCTTTCAGCCGTGAGGGTGTTATAATGATCAGTCAATCCCACTATTCGTTGGTACAAGAGTAGCCCAAGAGTTGGCGATGGGTGGTGATGACTAGCAGCCTTCCCTCTAGTCTTCCACTGTTAAAATTAGGGAAGGCTAGCGCAAATCGCTCTCGTGTCGCTTTGCCCAAAATTCAAAACAAACCAAACCAAACTCTATGAAAATTACAATCTCACACTACCAAATCCTTCTTCCCTCTGAAAATTATAATATTGTATTACCCAATCTTTCTTCCCTCTGAATATTGTAATCTTGTACTACCCAATCCTTCTTCCCTCTGAAGCTTGTAATCTTGTACTACCCAATCCTTCTTCCCTCTGAAGCTTGTAATCTTGTACTACCCAATCCTTCTTCCATCTGAAGATGATAGTCTTGTAATGCCGAATATTTCTTTTCTTTGAATGCTATAATCTTATACTACCAAATCCTTTCTCTTTTTGAAGCTTTTAATTTCTATAAATCTAATATTAACTGTTTATTTTTATCTACTTTCAAAAATCCACGAGCTCACGAACTCTGGCAGACCCATTGTTTCTGCTTGTAATTGCTCCACCGAAAACATTTGAAGCTTTTCAGACAATATATTTTTCCATATTGCTCTGGTACTCCATAGCCTCATTAAAGCTCTTTTCATGCATTTCAGAAAACTGATACTTTTCGTTTGTCTACTAATCCTGGTGTTTTATTAATTGCCGACGTTAACCGTCTGTACACTTTAGTTTTGTACAGTGAAGTTATTAAATTATTTTTTGACAGGATCCTTTATCTACTGAAATTCGTCATGAACATGAAATGTTTTACTTACAATGATAAAACGAACAAAGTGACTTGTGAAGTCGCCATAGGTTGAAGAATGGGGACCTTCCTGTACAAATTTGTTTGTCAGTTAAGTTGAATACCTTTTATTCACCCTGTTTCAAGGTATTACTCCTAAACTAAACTGTTGGTATACTGTCAACTTCGTGGGTGCTACACCCAACTTTCACTCATTCTTCAACTTCACCTGGTATATTTCTCAACAGACACTTTATCCTCTCGATATTGAAATCACCATTTAAAACGACCATTTATCTATATATCTGTCTAATAAAAACTTACACACGCTCATATGTGTGTTCTGCAAGTATTTGTGGGTGCACGTTTTTCTTATAGTAAAGCCACATATAACTATCTGCTGTGTCGACCTAAGAAAATCGGACCTCTAAGTATTGAAAGTCCGTATACTTACCACAATCCCATCGTAGGACCGATTCCTGTTACCTTACAGTTTTTTTCTATGTTCCATCGGCTTTTGTCTCGATCGTCTTTGCAGTGATGACAATGACATTTTGCTAACGTTATTAGAATATATAGTGCTGATCAGATCTCATTAGAACTAAGGGTAAAATTGATATTCCATCTCTTTCTCGGTCGTATTTTTCTTTGTTATTATTATTATTATTAATCAGCTTAACTGTTTAAAACGAATCTGTTTGTCCTCAGCGAAGAGGAACTGCAGATAAAGATAGAGAAGTGCTATGACACATGGGTGCTACCTGCGCTAGCCATCCCTAATTTAGCAATGTAAGACTAGAGGGGAGGCAGCTAGTCATCACCAACCACCGCCAACTCTTGAGCTACTCTTGTACCAACGAATAGTAACGTCTTCATGGCTGAAAGGGTAAGCATGTTTTCTTGTAACGGGAATTCGAACCCGCGACCCTCGTATTGCGAGTCGAGCGCTCTACTCTAATCACCTAGCTATGCCGGGCTGTCCTCAGAGAGAAGGATTTGGTAGTACAAGATTACAGGCTTCAGAGGGAAGAACGATTGGGTTTCACAAGAATACAAACTTTAAAGGGAAAAAGATTGTTATTGGTTACGTCAGTAACGTACGTTTGTATTTAGATAGCATGGTTTTGATTTTGATTACATTATTATTAAAGAAAGATTGATAAATCAATAAAAGTGTGAGTTAGACGAGTTTTCTTTGCTTAAAATATGTCGAGGCTTTTCTACCAGACGACAGAGGCTCTGCCTTGGTTTGTTGGTTATGATGTTGCGATTCCATTCCTGTGTAAAAAGGTTGTTAGATGGAACTATGAAAATAATAAACTGATAAAGTTGGTTTGATAAGCTGGTATAAAATATTCAGCTGCCGGGTTTCCTTCAGCAGTTAGAATTCACCTGATTAGTTAACGTATATTGGAACGTTTCAAGTAGATACCAGGTTTACTTTTCGCATAAGACTGGAGTTGAAAAGTTGAATAAGGTGTGAATCAACTTCATCGTTCTTAGTCAAAGGCCCTGAATTTGAATTATTGTATAATTGTGAAACTATGCTTGAAACCAGATTTTTTTGTTTTTTTTTGGGGGGGAGGCTACAAAAATAGAAGAGAAATTTCAGAATCTATAATTTCTAAACATGGTGAGACTCAGCATGGCCATGGGTGTTAAGGCGTTCGATTCGCAATACGAGGGTCGCGGGTTCGAATCCCGGTCGCACCAAACATGCTTGCCCTTTCAGCCGTGGGGGCGTTATAATGTGACGGCCAATCCCACTATTCGTTGGTAAAAGAGTGGCCTAAGAGTTGGCGGTGGGTGGTGATGACTAGCTACCTTCCCTCTAGTCTTATACTGCTAAATTAGGGACGGCTAGCGCAGATAGCACTTGAGTTACTTTGCGTGAAATTCGAAAACAAAACGAACAAACCTAAACCTGGTGAAATAGTGAGAACTTTATTATCTTTAATTATTGGTTCGGGACATAGTGGTGAAATACTGTTAAAAACAACATTTAATAAAATATAGTTAAACATAATTTCAAACGGTTGTTATAAATTCTGCGATTCCGAATAATATTCTTAAGACGTGGATTGAAGTGAATTGTATTCTATTTTTTCATATTTATAACTCTTTGTGATCTTTTATGTATGTGACAAATTTTAACATTAATTTGTTTTATACGTTTTCATGTTAAATGATAGTGACCTCATGCATGCCACATAAATGTTTTTCTTTAAAAAATATTTAAAAAAATTAATCTTGTATTTAATTGTGACATTAATATTTCTGTGTTACAATTAAGTCAACATAAAAACAAACACAATTTCAAAAACAAACAGTTAACAATAAAAATATATGTTTTATTGATTTAAAAAAATACACGTACAGCAAATTCTACCGTATAACTGCTATCGACTGATAGCTTGATATTATGTGATGACTGTGTATGTTTATAATTAATTATGCTTCTCATAATACATTAGTATTAAGGCTATTATATTTTAACAGTACATTCTTTAATTAATACCTTAAAGCTTGACAATATTTCAATAACTCCATGTCCTCCATAGTCAGTGTAGTCGACTCATTTTGCTAAGTACAGAGCTCTCCAGGCTCGCTGGAACACAACAACACAGCCATGGTCAGAACAACAAACAAATTCATTAATAATTAATACATTAAAAAAAAAACTATAACAGGGCTAGTACTTATGTCTTGTTACAAGTATAATTAACTAAAATAAACGTTAGTTTTGAAAAGGCGTTCATACCGTTACAATTATTGTTGTAAAAAAAGGCTTATATTTATTTGTTTTATCACATATTCGTATAAAGCAATCAAAGAAACATCCATATTAGTTGTCTCTAAATTTGAAGTGATAAACTATAGACAGAACAGGCTATTAACAACACTTACTCTCAACTAGCGGGATGCTCTTATATGACTGAATATAATATATTGATATTTGACCGTCACTCTTATGAAGCATGCAATGTTCCAAAATGTGGAGCACGATTTTTTTTTTCTGTAACAGCACTGGATTCACAGATTCACAGTTTGAGACGTTATCATTGCGCCACCATCGGCCGCGATTATTTATGCACAAGCACATGCACACACACACACACACCAGCACAGATAAGAATATAAAAAAATAAAATATTCCATTCACTCCCTTCGAGCAAATGGTTTCAAGTCGATAGTTGAATTCATTGTCGTCTTGTTCTGTGACAGAGCGACAAGTATTCTGAAATATTCTATTTCACGGTCATGACTAAAACGTTTCGTAGATTTGGGTAGATTACAATTCTGGATGTTAAGAATGTGTTTACGTACGCTTTCTGACAGTATTCGACTTATGTTTTCTACGTGTAATTGTCTGCAATATCAGTAATTAATACAGTAAATTAAGCATTTGAATTTACAGATGAATGGTTGATTGTATAAGTAGAGTTGGATCCAAGTATTGAAGTGTTGATGCAACGGCGTATGTTGTAACGTGAAAGTGAACGCGCACAGCAACACATGCTACGATGAAGTTGAATGAGTTATTTTGATCTCTTCAGTTGCGCATGTACCAATATATTTTGTCTTTTCCGTATCGATACAAAATGATTTGTTAATTTTAAGTGTGTTTTCCAAAGTCTTGACGTTTTGAAATATTTTATAATTCTTTTTAGTTATCTTGAAAATCTGGTTGTTTTGCTGGTGACAAGTCAACATAAAAGGGACATGAATTCTACTATTTCTTGTTATTTTTTAACTTCCGTTATCATGGCTGATCATTGCAGCATCTCTGGGAGCTGAATTGAGTATACGTTGCTGTTTTCCAAAATAATAAAAGATTTATTTTAGCCAACGTTTCGCCCTTCCGTATTCACAAGCATTAGCAGTAAATGAATTAATTATATTAAAGATATCTCATTATCTTAAAACCTAGCAATTATTCAGCCTTACTTATAATTATTTTTGACAAGTTTAAAAATCACCCGAAGAAGGGTGTCCCGTTCGAAATATTGTGAACATTAAAACATGTTTGCCAGTTACTATTTGTTTTTCAGATAGTTTTCCATTCTTTAAAATTCTATATCTAATTGTGTTTTGTTCTTGCTGTTTCCATATTTACCCGAAAAAGCAACAAGGTTTCCCGCTGGTACCGCAGTAAGTCCACGGATTTACAACGCTAAAATCAGGGGTTCGATTCCGCTCGGTGGACTCAGCAGATAGCCCTATGTGGCTTTGCTATAAGAAAAACACCCAAAGCAACGAACATCAAGTTATTGTTGGATACGTATCTCGCGTTTATGTGTTGTTTTTGAATTTCGCGAAAAGCTACACGAGAGCTATCTGCGCTAGCTGTCCCTAACTTTGTAGTGTAAGACAAGAGGGAAGGCAGCTAGTCATCATAACCCACCGCCAACTCTTGGGCTGCTCTTTTACCAACGAAAAGTGGAATTGACCGTGACATTGTAACATCCCCACCGTTTGGTTTGAGAAGGATTCGAATTCGTGACCTTCAAATTATGAGTGGAGCGCTCTCACCACGTGGCCGTGCTGTTCCGCCGTGTGTGTGTGTGAACATAACTAATATATTGCTGTTGTATAAAACGCTTTTTACATCTGTACTCAACTGTTTTTTGTATCTCGCCTTAGGCCCGAAAACTTCAGACCGAGTATGGTAATAACTTTACTATCAGATGTTTGTGTCTTTCATTGTTGTTAAAGAAATATTTCAGCACTTCTGTATTACTATTCTTCGTCCTGTTACGTAGTATAATTTAACGTGTATGAATCTCCGTTTTATCATGTTACATATGTTAACGTATTACAATTTGAAATAGTCGGAAATTTTAATTTTAATTTAGAAGTTAACTGAATTTTGATAAGTATGAAATTTGATATTTACCAACAATTTTTATACACACAATTTCCTTTCTTAACACAAATATATTTTAATATACAAACAATAATACATTTTCTAATAACGGTTATTACGAATACTTATTATAAATAACTACTTATATACAAACAATTTAGAAACTTACGAACAATATTCATTCTTCTATCTGATCTAGAACTGAATATTTTATCAACGGTCCACGTCCCCAGGGCGCAAATTATTTTATGTGACATACAGATCCGCTTCACTTGACTCAAATGCGAGCTAGTCCTTTTCTTCACACGTGAGCTTTTGTGCTGAATTTATACGATGGTTTCGTAGAAATACTAATGTCCGAAGTTAATTATTTGATGTTGAACGTTTCGTAATGTTCGAAGTCTACACATGTTCATGGTCAGTCTGTAGTTTTTGCGATTAATATATGTTAATCACGATTATAGCTTCCGAGGCTTATAGTACACTGACTGTAGCAACCAAACAATATTCTATTACTGTCTTTCGGCGCGTCGGTTTATATATTTTAAGGTGAAATTCTCAAATGTTCAACAACATTCGAGTATACGCTTGTGTTTTCGTAATACATATTAGTATATTGTTGATTCTTACGCTCGAGAATTTTCTACAAATTTAGAAAACAGGCGGGACTTACGCAATACACATTCAACGATATACTTTACATGCATCAAGCTGAAAAAAACGTATACATTGAAATAAATGCATCACTGTAAAACCGTTACAGTCGAACTTCAACTTTCAACAAATATTTTACATTATTAGTAGGCCTATACTGTAATTACTTTCTTTGAAAGTTGTGCGTTAGATGTTAGAAAATAACTCAACATTATTTTTGCCGAAAATTTATCTTCACAAATGACTTTATATACTACTGGTATCCAAGGTGAATAATAATACGTTGTATTGCTTTTGATTCTTTTTTACACTTATGATTTGTTACTTCCTCTATACTGGAATTAAATACTGTGCCCTTGGATTTTGAATATTTTGTAATCCACAGATTACCGTCTCTAACAGCTTATGATTTAGTAATACTTATTTTTTACCCGTGGTAACAATGAAAAATATTCTTGAATGATTAATTATATAAATTTCCAAGCATAATTAATCTATATGTAACCGTACACTTTTTCATTATTTCTGTACTTGTATCCTGAGCATATCTTCTTATGATTCAGGCCAAGAATAATACTCAATATAACAAATTATAATTAGTATTGTTGTATTGTAAACATGTTTCCAAGCTGGCAAGGTATCATTATAATCAATTCTATTAAAAAAAAAAAAAGGCGCACGTCTAGTATCACGTCAGGTCATGCTTGATTTCTCGAAATAGAAGAAATCATAAAAGTCAAAATGAATTTATCCAAATATGATAGTTTGATTACTGTTTGCCCATTACGATTATGTGCGAGGGGGGCCGTGAAGGGAGTTCCATGAACCCTTATAAGTGCAGTGAGTGTTAAGATCACTTGCCCTACAACCAACTACATAAAATTTGTCATGAAAGCAAAAATATCAATTCATTTTAAAATTTAAATCGTTTCAAGATTAAGCTATTATCTGTTATATCACTATGTTTTAGTGGCGAAAACAGATATTTCCTTCTACATTTATAACTTTTCAGTTAAAATAACTAATACCTTAATATTATTTAACCAAAAAATTTGCTCTGCACCGGTATAATTAAATACTGAGTAAGGGTATATAGAGAAGGTAAACGTTAACTTCTTTTGCCCCTTAACAACACACTTAATTTAGGCCTACAAGGTAGACAGATAAATTTATAACATACTTATATCACCAACGATTTTAATAAAATACTATTTAATTATGGGAAACTCTAGATTTAGACAATAAAAAAAAAATTTTTCTAGTTTTATTGTCTATACATTTCATTTTATACTTTTAGTACGTAGACTAACAACAATATTGAGTTATATTTTCGTTGCTGATCAACATGGCGTGAATGCAATTGTTCGAATGTAGTGAAAATAAAACGCACTGGCTGTTCTGTATATTAGAACTGTGAACCTAACCGATTTTTACCAGTATTTATTCTATGGATACGCCACGAATTCATTTCATTAATAATCTTGATTTTGATTGGCTTACAAAGGAATTTATGGGAAGTTTTACTGCCTCGATTGCACTTTTTCTGCCTCTTTGTTGGTCAAGCTTTATTGTACAAAATTTATTTATTTCATTTAACAATGAATTGTGAGGTTGGGGTGGTGGTGGTAGTACTTACACCATCATTTTTGACGGACTGTACGCTGGTTGATTACTGTTTGTTTGTAGTTGTTTTTTTTTTAAATTTCATACAGGGCTACTGAGGGCTATCTGCGCTAGCCGTCCCTAATTTTAGCCAGGCTCTGAATTCAGGACTCATCAGGCCTTCTGGAACATAACAGTAGAATGCAGTGTTGAAGAATATAATAGGTCTGACACTAATATCTTATGACAATTATAATTATAATTAACTAGGCCAGGTGGGTGAAGGCGTTCGACTTCTGAGGGTCGCGAGTTCGAATCCCCGTCGCAACCAAACACACTCGCCCTTCAAGCCGTAGGGGCGTCGTAATAATGTTACAGTCAATCCCACTATTTGCTGGTAAAAGAGTAGCCCAAGAGTTGGCGGGGCGTGGTGATGACTAGCTACCTTCCCTCTAGTATTACACTGCTAAATTAGGGACGGCTACTGCAATTAGCCCTCGTGTAGGTTTGGTGGTATTCAAAAAAAAAAAAAAAAAAATCTGGATTAAGCATAACGTGTAGTCGGTGATGGATAATGTGGTTGAACACATTATTATTACACATTCCTCTACTTCATGAAAATATCTAAGGGACTAGATAAAAAATGCAGTGTTAAAAATATAATAATTCTAATACTATTGTTCTGTGATAAGTATAATTAATGTTAATTACTTTTGGCATAACACCAAACATTAGTATTAGGCTGATTATATTTTTGACACTATATTTTTTATTATTTAAAATTAAACAAGTTTTTAAAAGTCAACGGTTCTGATTAATACGTCAATAACACGAAATGATTTATTCATGTGTTAAATTAAAGTTCCTTCTTGTTAAGTTAAAAGGTTTGATAAAAAAAGACAACTAAGCAGCTACGTTGACAGTAGTGTTTAAAGTTATTCTGGCTTTATAAATTTAATTTTGTTTGTTTGTTTTGGAATTTCGCACAAAGCTACTCGAGGACTATCTGTGCTAGCCGTCCCTAATTTAGCAGTGTAGGACTAGAGGGAAGGCAGATAGTCATCACCACCCACCGCCAACTCTTGGGCTACTCTTTTACCAACGAATAATGGGATTGACCATCACATTATAACGCCCCCACGGCTGGGAGGGCGAGCATGTTTAGCGCGACGCGGGCTCGAACCCGCGACCCTCGGATTACGAGTTGCACGCCTTACGTGCTAGGCCATGCCGGGCCCTATAAATTTAATAGTTAAGAAATTTAAAAAAAAATCAAGAGTAGGACTTGGTTCTGAATATCTCCATATGTGAAAGAATTTGGTGAAAAATATTGAAATCTGACATTGACAAGACCTCACATTGGAAAGACATAGAAAAGAAATAAATTACATTCTACGTCTTTCTGATATATTTAAATAGTATGCAAACATAGCGTTTATATGCATTGTCAAAACCTAAACTGTTTACAACGAACATATACAGGGAGTTCCAGTCAGGTGTGGCCATTTTATCTTCCAGATTATTACAGGGATCTACAACTTTGTAATTGAAATTGATATGGAACAGTTAGTGTGATCTTAGAGGTTTTGCTTTATACAATTTTTAATTATTTTGTTTTGGAGGGAATTATAACGAGGTACCTGAGCTAAGCTTGAAGAAGAGGCGAAAAACAACAGTGTGGATGGAAGTGTGTGAAACTGTTATTGTTGTGTAAAACGATTCAGAAGGTTACTATCATAGGCGTCCCCTGACACAAAAAGCCATTAAACATGTCCCCGAGAAGTTCGTTGTGTTACGTATTATAATTTATCTCGGATAACTTTCCGATTTATTTCGTTACGTGCCTTACGTATTACGATTTCAAATAGCAATAAATTTTGATTTAGATGTTAGTTGAATTTCGATATGTATCAAATTTATGATATTTACCAACAAAATTGATACACACAATTTTCTTTCTTAACACAAATATATTTTACTATATAAAAAATAACAAAAAATATAATTTATAATAACGGTTATTACAAATAGTTTTTACAAATAATGGTTTATATACGAAAGGTTTACAAATTAACAAACAATATTGAGTCTTCTATATGGTTGAGAACTGAATATTTTATCGATGTTCCGGATCCACGACTAGCGAATTAATTTTGAGTTGATATTGTTACACCTAGCTTAAACTAGCTAGTGTCTTTTCTTGGCTGTCCTCACATCGCTTACAAGCTGACTTTTTACCGATGAAGATATTTAATGTCCTCATATAAATACTAACGTTTGATGTTACTTCACTGAAGCTGAACGATTTGTAATGTTCGAAATCTATAAACGTTCCTGATCAAATTATATGGTTTTCTGAATAATAAGCGTTAATTACAGTTATAGATACTGAGGATTATAACATACCGACTGTATCTGACGAACAATATTCTATCACTGTCTCTGTTTATGGCTAGCTTTTATACTCATTAAGCTAGATTCTCGAAAATTCAACAATATTCGAAGATACCATCGTAAAGAAGCAAACTATTCTAACAAGGGAGAATGTTCCAAGAGTTAATAAAACCATTACTAATAATCCAACAAGAATGTGAGTCGAGCATCTTTGGACATGGGAATGACAAATATAATTGTAAGTCACATTATTAAAAATGGTTTTAAAATTAATGCTTATCATATTCAAGTGGTGCATGAATGGAAATCGCAGATTACCAAGCAAGTATCATTTTCTTTGGCATTTTATGCTGAAAAAGCTAGAAAAAGATCCCACATTGTTGAAAAAGCTTGCAATTTAAGATCAGACAACTTTCCATTTGTTTGGCAAAGTTACTAAGCATAACTCCATAATTTGGGGCACAAATATTCCACAGCCAACTCATCAACGCACTCGAGACTGACCAAAAGTGAATGTGTGGTGTTTGCTGACATCTTATTACATCATTGAACGTAAATAAACATGTTAAAAACATTTGGGCGACTCAGCTGTGCAGAAAACACGTTGCATTCAACTCATCTGTTGAGAGGTGATTCTTTTCTACATTACTCATGGTGCATTCATGATATCCTTAATGCAAGGTTTCCCAACAAGGGGAATGGTTGAGGTGGACCCACTTCTCGGTCACAGAGATCTTCCGACTTTACATTTTGTGAGGTTTTGGAAAGCGTCATAAAAAACAGTGTTTGTGCTACTTGTCCACAGTCTTTGGATAACATCGCCTCCCTGATAGTATTTAGGATATATTCTCTGTCGTCTGTGCAAAAGTTATGGATAAGTTTGTTAAGCATAGCCCGGCATGGCTAGATGTTTAGGGCGCTCGACTCGTAATCTGGGGGTCGCAGGTTGAAATCTCCGTCACAACAAATATGCTCACCCTTTTAGCCGTGGTGGCGTTATAAAGTTACGGTCAATCCCACTATTTCTTGGTAAAAGAGTTGACGGTGGGTGATGATGACTAGTTGTCTTCCCTCTAGTCTTACATTGCTAAATTAGGGACGGCTAGCGCCGATAGCCCTCGTGTAGCTTTATATTTTTACGTTTCTTTGGTATAATACTAAACTGTGATTTGTATGAGATTAAATTTTTTTTTTTCTCAAACGACGTCTATCCACTTATAACATTTAAATTTAAAATATTTTCATTTTTATAAATAATAAAGTTTTATATGATTACTTGATTCTTACTAAGATTACTTTGGAGGGGCACCCCAGTGGCAAAACAGTGGCTAAAAACCGGATTTCAATACCCATGGTGAGCAGAGCACAGATAGCCCCTTGTGTAGCTGTGTGTTCAATTCAAAAACAACAATATTTGGGCGGCAAATACTAATTAGTATGCGTTATAAGAAAACATAGAATTCGGTTATTGTCTTCAAGTTCCAAATTAGGACATTGCATTAATTTGATATATATATATATATATATATCTTGTAATATACACGATCTACCTTTTCTGTAAACAAACGAATCTGATAACTTTAAAACGATAAAATATACTATTATATGAAATGTTTACGACATTTTAAAACACGCTTGAGATATAAATAAGGCTATGACTTGTTATGCAAGCCTTCACTCGGTGGTGGCAGGTAAACAAACGACATTTGGAAAATTTTGAAGGTAAACCTGTCTTGTAATCACAACCACACACATACTGAAAAGGTGGATTTAGATAAAGTCTAAAATGATATAAAGTATCAATGAAAAAGGAAACGTTGATAAAAACTTCGAAACTTTTGAACTTTCCGTCACGCATTCGATTCTTCTAAACTAATTTCTTTATATCAACTTCAACATCTTCATAGATATCTCATACAAAGATTAAGACAAATAATTTTAAACCTAGATATTTGGTGATTACTTTTCTATGTAGTTTATTGCCAAAGTGCAAGACATTTTCGTCTCTACTTAATTAACATTTCATATCCAATTGTTTCGTTTGAGAAACCATTCATTCTTAAATGCTAAATTCGAGGAATCTCTTTACAGATAATGAAATTTAAATTGTTTTACTTTTGAATGAACTACGTTGTTTTATTTTAGTCAAATTTAAAATCCTTTCATTATATATTAATAAGATTTCATTACAAAATAGCATTGTATTACTTAGAACTTGTGAAATTACAGTACGTGCTTCAATGTGATTAAAACATATTTTTCAGATTGTTTTGGCCACGTGGTTAGGGAGCTCGATTCATAATCTGAGTGTCGCTTGTTCGAATCCCCGTCACACCAAATATGCTCGCCCTTTCAGTCGTGGGAGCATTATAAAGTTATTGTCAATCCCACTATTTTTTGGTAAAAGAGTAGCCCAAGAGTTGGCGGTGGGTGGTGATGACTAGCTGTCTTCTCTCTACACTGCTAAATTAGGGACGGCTAGTGCAGGTAGCCCTCGTGTAGCTTAGCGCGAAATTCAAAACAAACAAACAAATATACTAATTCATTTTCTTCTTTTTTGTTCAATTATTTTTGTGGATTATTTTTGCCAATGTTTTTGTTTGAAAAAGCCTTGGCAAAATCAAAGTAATTTTTTATTGTTTGGTTTGTTTGTTGGTTTGTTTTTAATTACGCGCAAAGCTACATGAGGGCTATCTACGCTAACCGTTTCTAATTTAGCAGTGTAAGACTAGAGGGAAAGCAGCTAGTCAGTACCACCCACCGCCAACTCTTGGACTACTTTTTTACCAACGAGTAGTGGGATTGACCGTCACATTATAACGCCCCCACGGCTGAAAGGGCGAGCATGTTTGGTGCGACCGGGATTCGAACAAGCGACACTAAGATTACGAGTCGAGCGCCTTAACCACATGGCCTTACCGGGCCTATCAATATAGTTTTGATGAAAAGTCTGTCATGTAAACTGGTCTGAAGATACAGGGCCCGGCATGCTTTTGTTATTAATGAAAGTAATGCATATACAGAACACAGAATTTGTTACACAGTTTCAGAAAGAGCTAAATGAAAACTCGTGTAGTTTCCATTTTAATCTAGCTTGTTTTGTCCAAACATCTTGCCATAAAATCTTTCTAAATATACTTATATACATATTTCTGTATATACATAGAAAGATTCAGCAAAAGGTTTAATGCTGGGATTTCATTAATTAGACTAATCTTAAAGGATTTGCTAAGAGAGGAAAAGTATTTTTCAGGGTGAAATTCATTCATATGAATTAAAATGTACAATAGAACCAACTTTTAAACAATGACTGATTATGTCATTGTTTACGATTCCTTTTTTGTCTTGATAACGAAATTGAAAATTAGAAAGAGTAATCTCTTCGCAAAATAATTTAGAGACTTATCCAGCTTTGCAAAAACAAAAAGATATGTCATTATTACATAAGACTTAAAGTTACAAGCAATGGGGAGAGTGTATTTGTTGCTTATCTGTTTTGTGTTAATTTTTGTTGATATTCTAAGAAGAAAACATATACGACAAGGGATCTTTATCTTGGATATAAATAGTTATTTTCGCTAGTAAAGCTCAACCATTTTAAACGGAAGAAGATAGTAAATAAGTATTAACAACTTTTGCGTAAATAAGTTTGAAGAATATGACACTGCGCTAGGGAACATAAAATAGGCTTAATAAATGTTAAGCCTACTTGCACTTGCTCATGCTATGTAGTGTTTTTATTGCCCACCGATGACGGAAATCTTACTTATATGGTTGAGGAACTTATCTGTATTCTAGTAAGTTTTTTCTTTTTGTTGTTGTTTTAGTATAGTTTAACTTTATAAATTGTCAAAAAATATATAAAACAAATGTCGTTAGCGAAAAAAAATTCAAATGTTTGTTATGTCTGCAATGTTTTTTATTATTGTCAAAGTTGTTTGATAAAAGATAAATTCTTACTATGTTTTACGTGAACAAATGAATTTAGCAAAGTTTGACATAGCAAGGGACATTTATAACTGTAAGTATTAATATTCATGAGGGATGACATGGCTCATTTCAAAGTTGTGTGAAGAAGTAATTATATCTACCCATTTGAAACTTTTTTTAATGGAGAGCTCATTACGACTACAATGAAACCCCTCTTTAACTTACACCTTATTTGGTCACATGATGAACATCGTGCATGTTGTGGGAGGTCTTGTCAATAAAACAGTTTGTTTGTTTGTTTTTGAATTTCGCACAAAGCTACTCGAGGGCTATCTGTGCTAGCCGTCCCTAATTTAGCAGTGTAAGACTAGAGGGAAGGCAGCTAGTCATCACCACCCACCGCCAACTCTTGGGCTACTCTTTTACCAACGAAAAGTGGGATTGACCGTCACATTATAACGCCCCCACGGCTGGGAGGGCGAGCATGTTTGGCGCGACTCGGGCGCGAACCCGCGACCCTCAGATTACAAAGCGCACGCCTTAACGCGCTAGGCCATGCCAGGCCTAAACACGTTGAAGAAAGAACTAATTTCCAAACACGTAAAAATATTTAATTTTCATTCAAATATGTATGCAAGTTAAACCATACATAAGTTAAAATAACCTTCTTCGGGAACCATATGTTTGCGAGCATCACTTGAACTCTTTATACGAACTGTATACGTAGTTTAGATCATTCATGGGGTTTGTTTGAAGGGGTATCTTACTTTCTTGAGGTATTTAATGCAAGACATACTGTCACTTTCTTCAGTATCACTGCGTTTCTGTGTGGAAAACAAAAACGCCTTCTGTCTGTGGTAGTCACAAGACAACTTTTCTTCAGGAGTTTGTTGAAGGCTTCTTTTCAACCACACTAAGTTTCCTGATTCTCCAAAAACTTCTTAGTTTTAAAATGAAATTCATTACTGTTCTTTGAATGTTGCTTGGTAGTGAAAGGTTATTGTAGGGTCTTCGTGGTCTGTTTGTCACTTATGCTACGTTGGGTGATAATTAGCCTATAATAAATTATAGTATTTCCTCTCAAGACTATTTATTCCAAAAAAAGATCTTACGATTTTTTCAAGATTTAGTCTCGCTCATGAAGCTCAACTTAAGAAGTAGTTTCTCTTGAACTTGGATAAAACATTGCGTACAACAAAGAGAGTTGGCTCATTATAACAACTGGTATGTTTTAGTAAAAGGTTAGGAACGTCAAATACTAATTTATCCGAAAGAGCGCCAAAGGTCGCTTGGAGGAGTGTCACCTGTTTTAACTTCTCTCACCACTATACAGTAATTTGTTGCCTGTCAGTTGGTCAGTAGACACTAAAATGATGTCGCATAATAGATGCCTAACATTGCAATTTGTACTGTTATGACGTCAGTAAAACGTGCGCATTCCACGAATTATGCACACTGTAGTTTACAACAAAACATGATATATGAACCTCTAAAGCAAGAAATAAAAATATTTGTTACTTTAAATTTTGGTTTTATTTGCTATTGAAGCAGAACGCTTTTGGGGACCCTGAGAAATTACATCTAGTATATATCAAAGAGTAAAAGTTTGCCAAATTTTAGCGCTTTACTAAATGTTGTGGCTGAATAGATAACAATATAATTGATTAGAACAGCATTGTGTTATTGTTATTGGAAGGAAGTAAAATTGTGATATATACTTATTTTAGCGAACCTCCCCCCAAAACACAACAACAACAACAACAAAAACATATTTACTCATGCGAGATTTGTTAAAAATTAAGACATTTCGTGCTCAGTGGTTCAAATTTTATATTTCGCATATTTCTGGGAAGCATGCAAGGGTCGCAGATTTGAATTCCTTGTGTCATACCTAACATTTGCGCAAGTATAATCAAGTGTATTATGTCACACGGCCATTGCGCATGTCAGAAGAATGATAGCTAAGCAAAACGACTAAAACAAGTTTGTTTGTTTCCGTTTGGTTTAATTTTCGCGCAAAGCTACATGAGGACTATCTGCGCTAGCCGTCCATAATTTAGTAGTGTAATACTAGAGGGAAGACGGCTATTTATCATCACCTATCGCCAATTCTTTTACCAACGAATAGTGCGATTGACTGTTACGTTATATCGTCCATACGGCTGAAAGGGTAAGCATGTTTGGTGAGAAAGAGATCTAAAACAAGTGAAGACGTGCAAAGAAACATATATGGTAATTGCATAGCATTTGCTAGTTAGAAGTAATTTGCGAGCATTAAAAGTTATTTATTTATGCATAAAACGAAATACATCAAAACATATAATAAAAACTTGTATAAGAGCGTTTTTTCTTCACGGAAAATCGTTGTTATACGTATCTTCTTAAAGGTGAATTTTACAGAAAAAAGAAACTTTTGCAGTAAAAAAAACTACTCATACTGATTAATTTTGCAGGTTAACATTTTTTATAAAAAATATGTGCTGATAAATGAACCACAGAACTTGGTGCAGAAAGAGCCCTTTCCGAGCGGCAATCCGAACGTTTTAGTTTTTACGTTTGCCGCTAGGAAAAGTACTGTGACGTAATAGTTGCCAAACAAACCGTCAACGCCAGCGTGTTAAATGTAAATAAAGATGGCCAGTGCATACGGAGAAACAGAGGCGGAGTCTGTTTTGACTTTGTGTTCTGAACAGCTCGAGTAGCGTCATATCAATTCAAATCTACTCTGAACGAACCTAGAACAGTTACTTTTGACACAGACTGACAAGTTCTAGTGATGAGGACAGTTCCACGAGTGAGAGTAGCGGAACTGTGAGTGATACTGATAGCGCCCAGGCCGGTTGCGAGTCGGTCATACGTCCAGTGGAAGAATGGTAAGCCTAAGTTATGACAACAAATATGGTCTGTATTATTTCACGTACAATTTTAAGCATCTCGAAACCTGTCTGGTGTTTGTAAATTATTGTAATCACAGACTGGGTTTTATTTGTTTATACTTTGTCGACTATGATAACTAATACTCGGCTCTTCCACAATCATTGTACCAGGTATTTATGACTCGTAACAAAATGAATTTCAATTATACGTCATAATTCTGTCTATAAAATCAAACTAGATGTAGCAGTCTAAAGAGTTAATTTAATATTTACCATAAATGTATAAATTATATGACATATT
Organism: Tachypleus tridentatus; assembly: GCF_004210375.1. Classification (NCBI taxonomy): domain Eukaryota; kingdom Metazoa; phylum Arthropoda; class Merostomata; order Xiphosura; family Limulidae; genus Tachypleus; species Tachypleus tridentatus. Next base: position 55,275,361 of record NC_134825.1, read on the forward strand.
CCGTATGTTTGTGCAAGGTGTAGGTGTGGTTTATGCGAGCAGATGCCAACCAGGAGAGAGTGCGTTTGTTGTCACTCATACGACAAGATGTCAAACCGATTAAAAGTATGTAATCCGAAAAAAAGCACCGATAGATTTACATAAAACACCAGCACTAAAAGGAACAAAATGCGAAAAACACGAAGCGTGTTTGGCAACTATTACGTTATACTTGAAAAACGTCACGGAAACAGCCGAACGACCGAAAGGAACTTGAGTTCGAGGACCCGTATATTTTGTTTAATTTTTTACTAAAAAACTAAAGTGTTTAAAAATATGGCAATCACACAGGAATTATACCTAACCAAAGTACAGTTTCTAAGGCAATTATTAAATTTGTTGAAAATTCACCTTTTATGAATGCTCAGTTTGTATTTCTCGACAACTTTACATATTTTGTTTTGACACAGAAAGACCATGATATCAGACATCTTTCGCATTCGTGTTTTATTATTTATTATTTTTCAAACTATGTACTATGAACCTAGTTGCTACAAAACTTTGTTAAGACTGTAGCTCAGGTGCCAATAGTGTGGAAGAGGTCAGAACCTCAAATACTTTTTCACACGATGGCTCAAACAATATTATGTCTTCTAATTCAAGATATTTACCGAATACCAGTATGACAGTCCGTTACGTGCTTTAAGTTCCCTACAGAACGTCTGCCTGTCTGGAGAAACTGACATCTTAGTCACCTGGTAGCCGTGAAGCGATTTTTTCATTCAGCAATCCAAATAACTGCGAAACATTGGCTTAAATAACAGTTGTTTGTTATTACTATATAGAAAGTAAGTGTTATATTTTGTTATCTTCATTATTGAAATATCTAAATCCCTCGAGTTTGATCTAAAACGTCTAAAAACAAACAAAAATACGTCGTTCGATATCTTATCATCAGTGTTGTACAAATGTTTTATGGCGCCCTGTTTGAAATACAAATTCGGCTCCCCCAACCCTACTTATTAAAGAACATAAGTACGGGGAGGAGGAAGAGGTCATAGAGAACATGACCCTCCAAGGTATGAACTTTTCTTACCAAAACATAGATTTGAACCTTACTTATTAGTTTGTTTTGTTAGTCAATGGGGCACTCGGTGCCTATCAGGAATTATAAGGCTGGATTCTTTACAGTAGGTGTCTGCGCCTTGTTGGTTATACATTTCAACAATAAAAGGAGAGCACACAGTCCGCTTGTTTTAAATTAATAGAGACACGATTTTATTTTAAGACATTGATCACACCTGCTTCATAACATGGAGAGTTAGCCATCTGGAAATAAATGCATAAGTTTAAAAAAAACACAACGGCGTGTTATTGTAAAATATCTTGAAATGTACAGATGTCATATTGTTACACAGCCATACGTGAAAAGACAAGATAAGGTAAAATTTTGAAACAACTTGGAACCTATTTATCGTTCTTCCTGTTTCATCTTCTAAACTAAATTAAAATAATTTTAAAAATAAATAAAAAAACCTAAAGTCAACCTTTACAAAATTTACATCCTTATCAAGGTTTTTTTTTTTTCAAACTCACTTAAATTTACTGCCTCTACAACATCCGAAGGCAAACCATTCCTAAGGCCAACCACCCTATTAGAAAAATGAAACTTTCTTAGCTGAATAAGACTCCTACCCTACCGAAATTTATATATGTGTTCCCGAGTCCTACTGTTCTCAGTGATGAATATGAAAAAGGACGATACATCAGCACTATCAATTCCCTTTACAATCTTAAACACCTCAATAAGATTACCTCAACTCCTCTTTTTTTCAGAAGAAAACAATTTAAGAGAGTTCAACCTCTTCTCGTATTACAACTCCTTCATCCCAGGAAACATTCTAATAACCCTTCTCTGAATTCTTTCCAACGCAATATTCCAAATGTGTCCTAACCATGAGAGGCACAATGAAATTATAACCACCTTAGACTTGTATTCAATATTTCTGTAGATACAACCCAAAATCCTATTTGTCATACCACTAGCAACAACATACTGCTTGAATGGCTTTAGAGATGGATCAACCATTCAAATTATAATAATTAACATACGTTATCTTTCATTTATTATAATTAAAACTAGTCTGCCATTTATTTACCTAACTCATTAAATGATCTAAATGCGTTGATTCTTGACAGTGTAGTAAAGATGTTGTACAACAAACCCTAATAGGAGACATTCCTGATTTAACCCTGGATAAAGCGATGTTGTAAGAAAAAAAAAAGTTAGTAACCTAACTCTGAGTGTCAACGTTTTGAACCAGCACTGTATGCTTTTCGTTAAATTGATGGTGATTTGTAGATAACGTTAATAGCTTTGGAAAGAAATACTTTGGATCATAAACAACAGGATGTTACGTTACATTAACGTTGAGGAAAATACTCTGTACAAAAAATATCATTTTTTAATATATAATGTGTGAATAGTGTTTTTCTTAGAGCAAAACAACATCGGGCTATCTGCTGTGTCCCCCGAGAGGAATCGAACCTTGATTTTAGTGTTGTAACTCCGTAGACTTATTGCTGTCCCAGCGGGAAACATTTTAGCTTGAGTGAACAGAATGCGAAATTTGACGGTAACAGAATACCAAAATGTTAAGCGTATTTTAGTTTATATTCAAAACGAAGAAAAGTGTCTTCCATTCAAACTTCGCACAGTTTTGTCTGTGTGAGTCTGTGTATAAATATATGCGTATTCCCATTCAATATTCGATATATATGTATGCAGATTGAATATATATGTATCTGGATTTGTGTAGTTTTCAATAAATATATTATCATAATAGTAGAAATATAAATTTGCTATACAGCTGGAGTCGTTAGCTCCCATTATAACTCCTATTACTTGTTTGAAAACTTGTTTATTGAAAACTATATAATTATTGTAAATTCATTAATATGACAGTTCTGTTATTCCTTCAATAGAATTGGAAGATAGAAAATTTAGCTTTTAGAGATAATGGGGAGGAGAGGTCGTGATGACCAAAACCCGGACGCGTCTGACAAATACAGCTGAGAAACAGCTTTAACAAATACATTATTAATTTGCCAGTTTCATATTGCTCGCACCAATAAAATAATACTAGATATATACTGGGTTTCTCACGCATTTGTTATTATCCAAGATGTTTAGAAATAATTTATTCTAAGCAGCATTTACCTTATTAACTCTTGTTTGGTTTTAGAAATTTAAAATGTTTATTAGTTTCTTGTGTCATACGTACATGCTATCATCAGTACTATTTTACCACATTTCGAAACGCATGCCAAACTTGCCACTTCAAACAAATTTCGATATGTCTTTATCCAATAAATATATGAGCCGATGAAACTGTGCACCATGGAGTTAATCAGGAAGCGACACACAAAATATCAGTGTTCTTTATTTGAACAAATGTATGCTTTTTCTGTTTCAGGTCCACACCATTGAAGAATGCCACATTTCATAAAGTGACATTGAAATTCTCGTAAGTCATAAGGAAGGATTATACGTTGTGGAGGGTCCCGTTAGGGTTGAGAAGAAAAACATAGGTCTCAGAGAATGCTGCGTGTGTGGTCTAAATATAATCTTAATTAAAGCCCGCCGCTACTTTTATCCGCCGCTATTTGCTGCGTGCACTCCATGGCTTCACGAAAATGACGTGGAATAAACAACATTTTTCTTTGTCACATTTATCTGCATTTTCTGGATTCCTGGACTCTGCCTTTCGTCACGAAGAACTTGCCGACGAGTGACCTAAGTTTCAGATAGAGCAATACAGACGCTCATATACGAACATTAAATCAAATAAAATATCGTTTCTGTTAAAAACATACGTATAATAAACTTCTTAACATATGCGTGACTTTAAGAAAAATATTTTTATTTTATCTTCGTATTTCTTATTTTATATACGTAACAGATGTTTTAAAGGTATACGTGAAAGTTTTGGGTTGTGTTTTATGTAGTGTATACAAAAATTGAATGTTTGTTGTACTTCGTCCGTGGGACATTTCAAGTCAGAGTATCTGAATGCATGAGTCGTCAGAATGTGTGTTGCGACCCCGTAAATACCGACTGGCCATCAATGTTTACAGATGGGCTCTGAGGTAAAATTATTTTATACATGTATTTTATAATTATTTTAATATTTTACAATTAGACTAACTAACCATAATGTTCCAAAAGGCATAGTGTCAATTACACGCCTTAGTTGAAAATGTATATTTGAATACTGTCGATCTGAGACAGTATGTAGAACCTTTGAGGTAGAGCAGTTTAAGGTATTCCCTACGATAGTATATAGTCCCCCGCTAATACAAGCTACTCGAGGATTATCTGCGCTAGCCATCCCTAATTTAGCAGTGTAAGACTAGAGGGAAGGCAGCTTGTCATCACCATCTACCGCCAACTTCTGGGCTACTCTTTTACCAGCGAATAGTGGATTGACAGTCACATTATAACGCCCCCACGACTGAAACGGCGGGTATGTTTGGTGGGATGGAAGTTCGAGCCAATGACCATCAGATTATGAGTCAAGCGCCATAATGACCTGGCCATACCGGGCTTTTTACCCTTGGGTGTAACATTCTTATTTCGAAATATGTTTCTCATTCTGAAAACCATTTCACACACAAATAATTTAAGGAACATGAAGTTGCGAATTATACAGGTTGTCACTTCATTTAGCATTCCATGGATGTTAATAAACTACCATAAATTTGACTAAAGCTCAACAACTTGTTAATTTGGATAGTTCCTTAATGTAATAAAATCTTGTAATCACAATTAACCCAAACTTTTGCTGTATTTTTAATGTCGTAAGAGGAAAATTGTCAAAATAATCTTTTTTGTTTCTTATTCATAACTTTTCTCGACAAGCTATATCTTGAAATAATAAGTAAGTAGCGAATTTTGTCACATATTCAATCCTCGCGTGCAAGCTTTTATGCAAACTTTCATATTCAGGAGTCCTGTCCTATACCTTTTAGATGTCTCTCACAACACTTTAAAACCGTTAAGAAATATTTCAAAGGGGTGTGTCTCTTATAACGTTAATATTACTCTGTCACGAAACAGGATGTTCAGAACCTGTTAAAAGACTGAATTTACTTTTATTTTGTTACTTTTAAAAAACCAATAAGCAGATGTAGAAAATGTGAAACAAAATAGACTTTATTAATATGTAAAATAAAAAACATTATCCTAAATTAAAAACTAACAAACGCAGTCCTTACAGTGTTAGAAATGGTACATTCAATTTACTTACACTAACTTAAATAGGGTGAAAAATAGCATATAAATATCAGTGATATACATATAAAATATTCGAAAGATAGATCAATAGTATTGATTAGAAAGTATCATTTATATTGGGATACACATAAAAGATCTACGTGTGAAGATTATTGGGTCCACAATAGGCTCATCTTTCTGTTTAGAATAATGCGTATTAAATGTGTGCGGTGTGTTATAATTTGCAAGTCCAATCCTTTATTACGGTTTCATCCATTACCTATATGCACCTTCTTAAACAACGTTTTCATTACTGATACAAATCCAGAATTCAGGGAATAGATTTTTAATTCCTGCATTTATGTGTCGAATTCATAAACCAACAGTAAAACTGGAAATACTGTTATGAAAAATATATATATATATATACTATAACGTTTTGTGATTAAAAGTGTTCGCAATAACACAGTTAAAGGTTCAAGTTATGTACAGATTTCAGAAGAATATTTCTCTTGTCCATTTTAGCGAAAAGACGATATGGATTCAACGATCGGTATTTTAATACACCCTATATACCTGTGTGTAAGTCAAATTTTGCTCAATACGTCTTGCTTTCAATTATACGGTAGATGCAAGATCCATAAAATCTTTTCATTTTATGTCAAAATTAAGTGCCCTAAAGCTGGCTTTAAGTAATTGTTTGTTTGCCCTAACCCGAATTACAAATATTTCTCTGGGTCGGTCGGTCGGTTAATAAATTAATCTGTCAAAGTAATATTAAAATCACTTTCAACAGAATTCTGTATCAACAGTTAATATACTGTTTAAGTCGTAAAACAATTGACGAATCGTAATTTTTGAATTTTTTTGCAGCCACCTTGTTCAAATCGGCTTACACTAGTAACAGAAATTAGGAATTTCCTTAGGAACTTTCCGTTTTGCATTCCACCAGTTTGAAAAGGACAAATTATTTTGTTTTTCTTTTCCAAATTCTACGATGGAGTATCGGTGATGCAATAAACTTCCATGTGTGCCACGTAATGTTGCATAGGTTTAATTGAGATATAATGTGACCTTTTTATCTTCGCTTGTTTTGTATAATAAATACTTAAACATTCCTTCATATGGTAAGTAAAATCATTGTGTTTATGTGTTTACCACATAAAAAAACAAAATATTTATAATTAATACTTTTAGGTGATTGATTAGGGTTTACTTATTTAAAATAAAAAGTGTAAAAAGTTTCAGAATATTCTATTCTCCTTTGTGCACGGGAGAAAATTTTATTTAACATTATAATTTTAAAAAAAAAATTCAAGGGTCAAGTTTGAAAATCTACGCCTGATTTTTACGAGGAATATCTGTAAAACGCTTATATTTCTTACATAAATTTAGTTATCGACTGTACGGGTGTATACAGTAAATAAAATTATCATTTGTAAAAAAACATACAAAATGTTCGTAAAGTTAACAAAAGCTTTGACCCTCAGCCTGCTCTTCATGGAAAATGTTGCCAACGCCTTTGGCACATATTCTATGTTATTAAAACGTTTCCTCCAAACCATCATAGCAAGATGAAGTTTATCAAAATATCCAAAATAAATGGTATTTATAGGTTGAATAGGTTTACTTCTGTTCTTTACTAGTTGAAGTGTTGACTTCTTTTTAAATCATGACGTGCGGTATACTAAATCCTCGATCCCTTCTTAAACTGTTAAAACATAAATTTGTAATCTACAATTACATATATAACTACATCTAAACGTTTCGAAAGTGCAACTAATTTTCGTTGCATATTAACTGCAGTTTAACTCTTCAAAAAATAGCCAAAAAAGTGTAATACATTCAGGTTATTTGTAATCATAACAAAAAAGTGTAATGCATTCAGGTTAATTATAATCATAACAAAAAAAGTGTAATGCATGCAGGTTATTTATAATCATAACAAAAAAGTGTAATGCATTCAGATTATTTATAATCATAACAAAGAAGTGTAATGTATGCAGGTTATTTACAATCATAACAGAGAAGTGTAATGCATGCAGGTTATTTATGATCATAACAAAAAAGTGTAATGCATTCAGGTTATTTATGATCATAACAAAAAAGTGTAATGCATTCAGGTTAATTACAAACACAACAAAAAGTGTAATGCATGCAGGTTATTTATAATCATAACAAAAAAGTGTAATGCATGCAGGTTATTTATAAACACAACAAAAAGTGTAATGCATTTAGGTTGATTATTAACACAACAAAAGTGTAACGCATTTAGGTTAATTTAAACACAACAAAAAATGTAATGCATTCAGGCTGTGTATAATTACAATAAATATGTAATACGTTCAGGTTATGCAAAACAGGTACTAAAAATTATGTTCTGAATTTCATAATAGTTCTATAATAGTGGTTTATTTATTTTTTGAAGAGCTTAATTTATATGTGTAACTATATATATAATTTTAAAAGAAATGTAAAAAGTAAACAACAGATTCAAAGTTGGTAATTTTCCCCAAAATGCATTATAATTTCATTCGCTTGTCCTTAAAATGCTTATTTTCAGATCCTATCAAAACATGCTGATGTGAATCATCATAACGTTTACAAAACTGACATAATCTGTCTACAGTAACTGAAAAACTAAGCCTTCTGTATATGTGATAGCTTACGAGGGTATGCATCTTTTTTTTTTTTTAATATGTCTCTTCGAAATAGACCACTCTGGAAGCGATCCATTACTCCTTTTACAGTGTTCTCAAGGTACTTGGTTAAACTTTTTATTTGTTAACAAAGACAAATCCTTTGGTTACATAACGCTGAATAAACAACCTCTCATTAAACGTTGCCTTTATATAGGCTGCACCTTTCTTGTTTGTTCTTGCTGTTTATTATGAGAGCGAAATTGCTGTTCCATCAGCAGATAAATCATTTAAACCATCTATGGGAAGACCTAATGCTTCTATGACATAGCCCAAGAGTTGGTGGTGGGTATTGTTGACTAGCTTCACTCTAATCTTCAAAATTAGGAACGGTTAACATCGATAGTCCTCCAGTAGACTTGCGTGACATTCAACAACAAACAACTATTTTGAGTATTTGTTTGTCATCTGGACTTTCCTTGGCAGGTGCTATTTCTAGAAACTGGTTTTTGTTCTTCCAGCTTTAAATGTCTTCCACAAACAAGAACATTCTGTATATTGATGCTGTTCGTGTGTTTGCAGTTTATTACTTCAGACGGAAAGGGAGGTCTGTCAAAAGAATCAGAGGCTTCATATTTTTCGATTTTGTCATAAAATTCTACCATTTTATTTGTGATTATGGGACTTTAATATAAAGTACGAGTATATAGTTTAATAATTTGTTGTTTGAAACTGAAACTTTGGTAAAAAATCAGTAAAAAAGGTCTTTATGAATCCTGCTAAAATAATAGTTTGTGTGAAGCACATTTCAACTTGTATTTCAATGTGCAAAATGTACTTTTTGGTACAAGCACATTCAACCTGTTTTCTGCTAAAGTATATGCTACTTACGGATGATTTACTTCCACGTTTTGAAGTTGTATTTTCTTAAAATATCAGTTCCTTTTACACTGCATATAGTTGACTCCATTATGATCATTGTTGTTATAACTAAATAACATTTTTATTTCTGAAAAATCATTTGTAAGTATGTTGTAGTTTATTTTTAGACTATAAAGTTTGCACGTGAACTACTTGAGGTACTGACCTCATTTCCTGCATTACTACTTGAACAGTTTACATTTTCTTCTCAGCTTTGCTAATGTTATGAATAAGATGAACTGAATTATTCCCCTGAGAGCATCCGCATTACTCTTTTTTTTAGGGGAGAAAGTATGCTACTTCCTGAGTATTTTCACACGTAATATCATTTGCTGCGTCATTTCCTTTTTTTACAAATGAAGGTCGGCACAGTGGTATGTTTGCGGACTTATACTGCTGGAAACAGGGGTTCGATACCCGTGGTGGCAGTGCTTAATAACAAACAACAACCAAATAAAGGAAAATTAAATAGAACTAACTTATTTGACTCCCTAAACCAAACTTAAGATGTTTACCTAATTATGAAACATAAAACTAGAAAAATGCGCATTAGCAATGATGCCATGTTAGATATACAAAAATTGTTCAGTTTAAGAGAGTTATTATTTAGTTTATTTGGTGATTTAAAGTTTAATAATTTAGTTTTCATAACAAGAAGGTTAAAAATTAATTATTATGAAGGCGAGAGTTATGACAAATTTCGTTATGTAACTTTGTACGAGTCGTGCGTTGTGTATTTGTCTAATTGTTGAATTACGGTTTTGCAATATTGTTAGCGTCATCTAACTTGAAGTTTCTAACTTTTTCGTTGTGTCTGATATTATTGCCACTAGAGGGCTAGATATTTCTAGTTTCTTTGTCATGTGTTATAAATATATGTATATATAGAAAGAAAGCTCAGCTAGTGAAAGTTAAAATGAAAAAATAAGAGAAGTTAGACTGAGTGATCGTGAGTCTAGCTACAAAGAGTCTATAGTGGCGACTTTTAAAATGCATTGATCGTAGATTGTATTGTAATGACAAAGTAAAGAGTAATAATTTTTCGTTTCAATTGTTTTACTAAAGTAATGGAATCGTACTTTGTAGACTTTTGACATAAACTTATTTAAGGTTTGGGATACAACTGTGGTAACCTACGTGGTAACGTAAGTAATATTATCACTGATTGTATTCTAACAATAGAGTAGAGGAGAACAATGTGTCTTGTCAGAGGGTTTTCTAAAGTAAGGCATCCTGCTGTGTGGGCTTTGGTGAAAAAGAGACAATTATTCAAATCTTTGGATACAGTTTTGATACACAGTAGTATAATGATGTTTTGTACACGCATTTGATTAGATTTTGACATATTATTTTAAAACAATTGGATTATGTTCTATCCATTTATTGTTAAAATTTATCGCGAACAAATCATACACCAACTGTAAAGAATCCGGACCTGACATGGCACATCAGTAATAGCGATGGCACCTTGCCAACAATGATGGCACATTGACAAAACTGATTTAAAAAAGAACTTAAAATTAGTTTTAAGAAAAACACTCTTAATGCTTGAAAATACACGCTCAAACAAAAATTAATATTCAATGTATTTTTTTAAAAGAATCTCTAACCTGCAATCTATTTCATCTATTTGTCTTTCACTAATTCGGTTAGAACCCCTTTTTCACCATTACTAAACAAATACGGATGAAATAAATGTCTTCATTATTAGTAATATGAGTTTTATGTATCAGGTCATCTCATAAGTAATGTCCGAAATTTTAATACAGAAAGTGCATCATCATTTCTGTTTTCGTAGAAGGCTTTAATGACTAAAATATGTAGTCGGACGTGTATAAAAATGATCAGATAAATAAAATAAACTAACCCAACTCCACTTCTACAAGTCATTAATCAAATAAATCCTTATAAAGATGGATGTGTCTGAGAAGCACATTAGGCATATAATGCCTTATGAGTTTAACAAAAGCAATAGTGCAACAGAAACTACACGACACATTCAAGGTGTTTATGGTGCGGAATATCTCAATAAAAGAAAATGTCGAAGGTGGATTCAGAAGTTTGGATCAGGTGACTGTAGCTTAAGTGATGCGCCACATTCAGATCGTCCTGTTGAATTTAATGATGACTTGATGCTGGCTGTACTCAATGAAGATTGTGCTGCAAGAGCTGAAGAGTTAACACAGAAGCTTAATACAACAGCTCGGAAAATGAGTCCCCCATGATTTGGCAGAAGCCAACCTTAGAGCAAGAGTAGACATTTGCATGTCTCTGCACTTTCGTAAACGTAACTCACCTTTTTGGACAGGTTAGTCACTGGAGATGAAAAATGGATATATTATAAAAATGTTAAACGTCACAGACAACGGCTCAGTGCAGGTAAACTAGTTAAAGCACAACTCAAAATGGATCTCCACCCTAGGAAAGTCTTAAGCGTTTGGTGGAATATTTTGGTGTGATCCACTTTTAGTTGCTGCTATTCAATGTAACGATTACATCAGACTTCTGTTATCAACAGTTAGAGCGCTTGATCGTTGCACTGGAAGCAAAGAGGCCTGCTTTGATCAGTCGTAAAGATGTTGTGTTACACCAGGATAATGCATAGCCCCATACAACAAAGATTACATCTGCAAAGATTGAAGAGCTAGACGGTGGGAAAACTTCCACATCCTCCTTATTCTCCAGACCTTGCCCCATCTGATTATCATCTATCCCAAAGTTTGCAGAATTATCTTGATGGAAAAGAGCTTGGAGCACATGAAGATGTCAAAACTACCCTCTCTACATTTTTTTCCTCCAAACTCCAATAATTTTATAGAAGTGGTATTAAGAAGCTCGTGAATCGTTGGTAGGAAGTAGTTAATAATAATGGAACATACATTACTGATTAAATAACATTAAAAGCATTTGAAATCCTTTCTCTTTCTCTGAACCTATAATCGGACATTACTTAAGGAATGACCTGATATTTTGCTTACAGAAACAGAACCCGTAAATAAACTTATACTTTAAAACAGGGCATTTTAGTTGTGGGTTGACATGGTTTAATTTCAGTGTCTTTCTTATTGTTCTCGTGGCTATGATTAATATCATTCCACTTAGAAATTTTTAACTTTTGTCCGTGTACATTGCGGGGACTTGTTATGTACATATTTGTTGATAAACTGCACTAATAATATTACTGCTTTCGGGGTTTAATTATACGTTCGAGTGAAGAAGTATCACAGAGCTATGGGTATATCTAATGTGGTAGTTTGAAAAGACGTGTACGCTGAAACGACGTATAATAATTCTTGTCCTTTCATCATATGACGTCAGAATACGATTCTGCTAATAAAATGAGAGTTTTTACATCTTTAGAGACGACCTACTTGTTCTCCTATGTATATAGTTTCAAATACAAACAGCACATAAAACGCTTTTGATTTTGTTCGATATCTGTATTAGAATATATTGTTCTTACCGAGGAACTCTGAAGATATTAAACAAATCAGTTCACTAGGAAAACTGTTGGGTCATCAACCTTTAGGACTGGTACAGGTCGTTTAATCATCCACTATTATTTCTGCTCAATATTCGATATTTTAGTGTTCAATTAGAACAAATAGTGCTGAGCTTTATTACATTTCATTGAATAAACCCTTCTCATAATGTTAAAATCAGATTTTGATACAGGTTTGTGCTTTATAACAAACACACGAGCATTCTATTTGTTCTTTTATCCACTAAACTCCACCCACCTTCTGATGTCACAATGTTCTTTTGTTATGATGAACATTCCAGTAGAATTGCTGAATGACGCGTGGAGGCTGGTCACATCCGGGTGTTTTTCAGAAATGAAAGTGTGCGAGTGTTGATTTTCTTTGTTATCCGACTCCCCAATAGAACTCAGACTTGGCATTTTGCTCAAATTTTTTATATTCTTATTTTTAAATTAAAAATGGTTAAATTTTACACAAAATGTGGATTACGCCCCATTTATGCTGTCAGATTGTATTTTTTCTTTAGGCACGTTATCATGTCAGTTGATTTACTGCCAAAACTTTTCTCATATTTGTAGTTCATATTAACAACAGAGGATTCAACTTTGGAAAAATTAAATGGTGAAATCGCCACAGAGCTCTTTCTGCAGTGGTGACATTATAATGTGACAGTCAATTCCAGTTTCATTGGTAAAACAGTAGCCCAAGAGTTGGCGGTGGGTGGTGATGACTAGCTGTCTTCCCTCAAGTTTTTCAGTGCTAAATTAGGAACGGCGAGCGTATATAATCCTCGTGTAGCTTTGCGCAAAACTCGAAGTAAGCTAAGCTTTTATCCCTCACTGAAAATAATTTATTGAAGTTTTGTTCTTAAACGCAAAGCTACATATAGGCTATCAGTTATCTGTCCACAGTGGGTATCGAAACCTTATTTTACTGTTGTAAGGATTCCATAAAATACATTTTCTTGGGTAAATATTATATTTTCTACTGTATCAAAATTCGATGGTCTGACAGATCATTCAAACAATCTGTATTTTTCGTTTTAACATTCTACTCCCATAAATGTTTTAAATATTTATTTTTCGAGGGCCAGGAGTATGCTGGTCACGGGAGCGATTTATCACTTATGAATTAGGGACAGATAGCATAGATAGCCTTCCAGTAGCTTTGTGCGAAGAACAATAAACAAACAAGCAAAATGGTACAAATAGTAAGTTTAGATATTCCATCCATCCATTAATCAGTCAATCCGTCTATCACAGAGACTGTTCTTATTTATATTATTTGCTTGATTCTGTCTCTCGGTCGGTCACTGGTTTAAGGACTTACAACGCTAAAATCTGGGTTTTCTTCTCCCTAGTAGACAGAGCACTTAAAAACATCAACAACTGGTTTGATTCTAATCTGTTTTTTGTTTGTTTTTAACTTGGTCAATAAAATCATAGGTTCCCACCAGATGGCGGTACAACTACTTTTCACTGTGTGTGATTATCATATGAATCAAATGTTAAATGGTTTGTGATACCGTCACAATGACAGATTCCGAAATTGATAATTATTGTGATATTGTCATGCCTTATTCGTGGTGAAATAAATGTAATTTATTAGCTTGAATTACAACTTTTATTTTTCAAGAAATATAAAAAAAGAGATAATAGGATTAGTTTTAATAATGACAACAAAAGAAACTGGACCACAAGTTTTTATTTGTTTGTAGTTAAATAGAAAGCTACATACTGGTCTGTGTTCTGTCCATCAGTGGTATTGAAACCTGATTGCTAGTTTTGGAAATTCGCAGACATACCGCTGTGTTATTGGAAGGGTAAGTAATAACACAAAATTTTTTAAAGATTAATTAATAATTGTTCAGAGAAGCGAATTGATTCATCACTAAACCTTCTCAGTATTTCAATATTATTTATGAGTTCTGAAGTGACAAGTATATAATTTTGTTTTTTTAAACTACAGCCAATCACTTAACTTCGTATTTTTTGAAATCTGAAAACAAAAAGCACAAGTGTTCGGTTTATCCAGCTAAAAACGTCTTTTGATCCTTTTACAGTTGTTGATTAATATAGGGAAAAATTATAATTTTCATTTTGACATGTTAGGGAAGTGATGTATCTTCTGGATTAATTCATTTCAGCTTTCTTTTGAACTTTAATTTTAATATCAAAAACAATAGAAACCTAGAGAGCTGTTTTTATTAATAATTCCGAAAGTGCAATAGTTGTATTTATTTGTTTGTATACATTCCATTTTTCTCACATTTGTAGTTACTGATCCTCCCTCGTTTTTTTAACCCTTAAATAATTTGGTTTGGTCTAAATTTTGCGCAAAGCAACACGAGGGCTATTTGTGCTAGTCGTCCCTAATTTAGCAGTGTAAGGCTAGAGGGAAGGCAGCTAGTCATCACCACTTACCGCTAACTCTTGGGCTAACCTTTTACCAGCGAATAGTGGAATTGACCGTCACGTTATAACGACCCCATGGCTAAGAGGGTGAGCATGTTTGGTGCGACGGGGACTCGAACCCGCGAACCTGGGATTAGGAGTGAATGTCTTAACCACCTGGCCATGCCGGGCTTCCTTTAAATAATGAGATAAGGAATGTTCTCACGTGCAGATGGTAAATCCAGGTGTTGCTCTGCATAAATACTGATAGTCAATACATTCATCACAAACATCCAATTCGTCATCAGCTCGTTTCTGTGATAACATTTGAGAGTAGTTGTTGTGTAACAGGACAACTGGACGCTTTAACGAGAAACATAATTGGTGGTGACGCATCCTGAGAATGATGAATTACAGCTAAAACTTTATAAAGGACGAGACTGAATTTCAGAACCACGTCGCATTATAACGGTCGAATCCTTGTGTAGACGCGTGTCCTGAACGACAGAATTTTACAGTTTGGAGCCATTTATATAAAACATGCTACAATTGGCTTTTTAACAAATAACTGTAATTGTATATAAAAGGAGATAATTGTACATAAACTAAAGAAAGCTAGAAACTGAATTTATATTAAATTAAAGGGAAAATGTAATAACAAGAACAGTGTTGAATGCAGTTATCAAATGGTGAAACATATTTAATGTAAATGAACTATAAAATATAAATACAAAACACGTTACAATATTCTAATTTATCATAAGTTGAATGTTTTGGGTAATTTTTTCATTATCGTAATTAATTAATGAGCATAGTGCATACAGGTGAGGGGCGGTTATAATATATTGGTGGTCTATGAATATATTTGGGGATTCTTTCAATGCCTGCATTGCTTCAAGAGCCTGACGTCGCTTGGTGATTAGGGCGCTCGGCTCGCAATCTACAGGCCGCGGACTCCAATCTCCGTTACCGAACATATTCGCCCTTCCAGTCATTGGGGCATTACAGTATGATATCCAATATCACTATTCATTACTAAAGGATATATCAAGAATTGGCAGTGGGTATAATTGACTATCTGCCTTCCGTCTAGTGTTTCATCGCTAAATTAGTGATACATAACTTCCTTTACGAAGATTGTTTGTTTTGTTTTGAATTACGCGCAAGGTCACACGGGGGTCATCTGCGCAAACCGTTCTTCATTTAGAACTGTAAGACTAGAGGGAAGGCAGCTAGTCGTCACTGCCCACCCTCTACTTTTGGACTACTTTTTACCAGCGAATAGTGGTAACGCTCTCACGGATAAAACGGCGAGCATGTTTGGTGGGTCGTCTTTAAGAAAAGGTTTGATAATTAAACGTATTTTTTTAAACTTATGATAGTAAAATATTTTTAGAATATTGGTTTCTTGTTTGTGACAGACTGGAACAAAAAGGTATTATCCACAACCCTTTTAAGTAATCACGCCATGAGGAATGCTCTTGAGGCTTATAGTATATGATATAATACTGATATTGTAATTTTAAACGTTTTTTAAAACCGTAAACACGAATTGAAACAAAATATGATTTCAATACAGCAATAAATTATACTATGATAAATCCATCGAATCTTTTTTGGTAAAAGGAATGACAACTTTTAAAAATTTTTTCTGTATAATTGTGAGAAAAACATTTGAATTTTTGTGGCTATTTAAATTTAGCGTTTTTCATGTAAATGAATACAAGGTATATTTTCACAGTATACGTAATGGATGAAGTAAGTTGGAGAATACAACACTTTGCTTTTAACTTGGAATATAGATACGTGAGAGATTACTTAAATACCAATTGCAGAGTTCACGTTAGCAAAGAAAAATTAAACGTATCTGATAATATCGGTCTATTGAATAAACTAATAATTAAAATAAGGCTTGAAGAATGTTACTTTCCGGTATATTATTAGACAAATATACTTACACTCTAAAGACATTCTGTACAAAATAGTAATTTCATAACATATTTATTTGCTATCGCTTAATTTTTGTTCATTTTGTTGGATTTCATACAAGGTTTTGTTTGTTTTAACGGTAAAAAATGGATTATCTGACTTGCTTCGCTAGCCATCCCTAATTTAGGAGGGGCAGACGTACGAAAGACGAATGATCTATAAATTATGGATTGCTAGCGTAGACAGTTCTCGTGTTGCTTTGCGCAAAATTGAACATACAAACTCACCGAAAACACGTTTTCCTGTTGCCAGGCGAATTAGAAGGCATTTTTTATTAAAAACAACAACACAAACACTTAAAATTCAGATGTTATCAAAGTTCTTTGTAGTTCTTGATTCCTGATACACTGACAGATTTCATGAGTGCTATTAAAAAGAATGACAAGGTTGTTTGATCAGTTAGGCAGGTGCTATTTAAAATAGTTTATGATCTAAACGATATATTAGCTGGTAACCAACCAACTCGATGTCTTATGAATTGAATTAAATATACAAGAATATCTCGTAAATCAACCAGTTTGGTGTTTTCTTATTT
Source organism: Tachypleus tridentatus (assembly GCF_004210375.1). Classification (NCBI taxonomy): domain Eukaryota; kingdom Metazoa; phylum Arthropoda; class Merostomata; order Xiphosura; family Limulidae; genus Tachypleus; species Tachypleus tridentatus. Next base: position 55,292,574 of record NC_134825.1, read on the forward strand.
TAGTTTTGCACTACTGAACAAGAGTAAGTTCATCGATAGTTTCACAGATTCATTTTAAATTCTACGCCTTTCACCGACAAGAACAAGACACGTGCAAGCTATTTAATGTAGTTTTGTAAACTTGTTTATATTAATAAAATGACAGCGATACAATCATCAAGTGGGGCAATTGTCCTATAAGGATCCAAATGTAGAAAACCCCGAAAAATCTACCGACAATTATACAATTTAGATATATATAAATGAAATAATAAAAAAGTGAGTTTGAAAATATTTTTATAAAAATTATTTATTTAGTGCTGTTAATTTAAAATAAATAAATAAAACTACAAATACATAAAAGTTCCGGTTTCGTATTATCTAGGATACATATCAGTTTCTACAATAAACATTGCGCCTTTCTAGTACAGCGGTATGTTTCCGGATTTACAACGCTAAAATCAGGGGTTCGATTTCCCTCCGTGGGGTCAGCAGAGAGCTCAATGTGGCTTTGCTATAAGAAAACACCCAATAAAGATTTCTGGATTATGTATATATAACAACAACAAATAAATGAATGAAACTGAACAATGAGAATTAATAGGAATCTCAAGAAATGATATTAACCATATCTATATCTTGTTATTGAATATATAATGATGGAACTTTCCACTCCTTTCTCAATAGTCCCAGCATGGTCAGGTGGTCAAGGCGCTAGAGTCGTAATTTGAGGGGCGCTGGTTCGAATCAGCATTGCATCAACCATACTTATCCTTTCAGTTGCAGGGATGTTATAAGTGATGATCAATACCACTATTCGTTGGTAAAACAGTGGCCCAAGAGTTGGCGGAGGGTGGTGATGACTCGTTGTCTTTCCTCTAGTTTTTTACTGCTAAATTAGGGATGGCGAGTGCAGATAGTTCTCGTGTAGCTTTGCGCGAAATTTGAAATAAACCAAACATTTCTCCTCACCCCGAAATTTAATGATTGATAGTTTTGTTTCTAAGCCCAAAGCTACATAATGGGCTCTCTGATATCTATCAACCATGGGTATCGAAACTTGATTTTAGTGTTGAACAAACATTGCTATAATTTCCTAAAGAACATTTTTCTGGATAAAAATTATATTTTCTACTATATCTAAATGTGATCATTTGACAGGTCATTCTAACAATTTGATAGTGTTCACATTTTCTCTATTAGATACTAAAAAGTTTTTTTTATTTTTATTTTCCCTTTTCTTATTTTCATTTTTCGAAGTTTTACTTAAATAAGTGGTTGAGTCTAAGAACGCAAATTGCATATTTTTTGTATGTTCATTGGCCTTAAGATTTTGGTCAGCAGTGTATATATTAAATATTTCTATTTTTAGTCAGGGCCACTTTACTCACAATGTGCTGGTTGCGAATGCAATTTGAACACCGAATATACTCACACTTTCAGCTGTGGGGGCTTCATAATGTGATCGTTAATTCCACTATTTGTTGGTAAAGAATAGCTCAAAAGTTGGCGATGAATGGTGTTAACAAGTTATCTTTCTGCTATCGTATCATTTTAAATTTAAACGGACAGCACAGATATCCATAGAGCAGTTTTGCGCGAAGTTATACAAAAATAACAAAAACAAACTTATTTTTATATTATTTTCAGAGTTCTGAATTTTTCTACGTTTCGATTTTGTATAAAATAGGCATTCCTAATTACATCTCCCCTCCTAGTGGCTTAGCAAAATATCTGAAGACATATAATACTAAAAATCCGATTTCATTACTCATGGCAGGGGAATCACAGATAGTCCATTGTGTAGTTTTGCGTTTAAAAACAAACAAATAAAGGCATTCTTAAGACATGTGTTATGTGTGTTTTCTTTTCAAACTGTATATAGCATGTATTGCACGATCTGAGATTAACTTATTTAGGTCGTAAAGTTTTATTGTAGTCACACTTTGCAGAGTATTTCTAATAGTGTAAAACTTGTAAATAGTTTAAACATTGGGATGTTCCTTAACCTTACAGTCACATTGCACTACTTACTATATTATGAACATAAAAACAGCGTTTTTCGTACAATAAAAGATAAAATCTTTATCAGATATTTCCATCGACTAGTTTCGGGAACATAGTTTACCATCATCAAGTTTAATGGTCACAGTAGTACCGTAACCATTCTTCATTAATTATTTTGATAGAATTTGCATGATGGTATGTTTTTGTACTTGGTATATAGTCATTAGATTAGAAAAGCTAGAGAAAATGGTTACTTGTTATATTTATTTTAAAAAGCTGAAAACTGTTTATCTAGATTAAAGAGTTTTTGTTTTTGGTGGTGGTGGTGATATATTATTAGCAGTTTCACAGGATTCTGTTAGTGCAGCGTCAGTATTTACAAAGACAACATGAACAAGCTAAAGTCATGCTCTGACATAACCAATGGCCATCTCTGATATCAAATAAATAAAAAAACTTATAGTTTAAGAAACTATTATTAAATCATACTAATGAGACATAACATTCCCAAAAATGTCCGTAAGAAAATCCCATGAACTACAGAAAAGTTGTTTTGACTTGAGTCATTCTTTTATATAACTGCTGAACTCTAACATGGTTTAAAGTAATCATTTTTAATCACTCTGTTAGTTTTAAAATGAGACTTAGGTATTTCGTAAGATCATAAAATTAATTGTATTTTTCAATATAACAGTTTTATTTTAATGCGTTAGTTTTATCAGTAAAACTTTATGTTAAATTCTACTATAATGGGCTTTATCTTGAATCCTATTATATATATGTATATATAAGAATGCTAAGTTACTAACAAACACTTAAATATGGTTCATGACAGAAGTTCTATAGAGATTAACGTATTATATTAAACACTTATTCAGTGCATGACAGAAGTTGTGTAGAGATTAAAGTATTATATCAAACATTTAATCAGTGCATCACAAAAATTGTAAGTAGACTAAAATACTGTACCAAACACCTAAATATGATGCGTGACAGAAATTGTAAAGAGACTGATATACTATATCAAATTATTCCAAAAGATTAAAACAAATTAGAAGTCTACATAGAGTATATGATAGAAGCTTCTAGGAGACTAATACATTACATAAAATAATCAAAAAAGAGTCCCAAACACAGTTGTAAGAAGACTAGAAACAGTGAGAGCAGGATGTGAGAAGACTTAAACACTATATATAAAACATTATAAGAGTTTGTTTAAAACATCGAGTAAAAACAGTGTAAAAATGAAATATTAAAATTAATATTAGATGTTGTATAGGAATCCCTTATAACACTAAGATAGAAAAACACCAAAAAGTTCAGTACTACAGAACACTAAAGAAGCTGACAAAATAATCAACGTCCACATCACATATGAACATAAATCTAAATCATCATATTTTAAATATCCACATTCACATTATAGAAGGTGTGAAAACTAGAATACCAAATACAACTTCAAAATAAGATAATATAACTGCTTTCAAATGAGTAAACCCTCAATATGGAATCTCTAACATTAACTTCAGACATAGTCCAACATCTTTAAAATAAACGTATTAAACATAAAGAAAATACTTGAGAAAGCTAAAACATAATATTATTGATGCTACAAACAGAAGATGTAAAATAATCTGTGAGGGATTTGAAACACAATATCATGAATATTGACACGTGGGTATGGCAAACGATGTCACAACATTAAAACCTTAACAGAAAACACAACGGTGTGTTTGATTTTAAAAATTTGTGCATAACAACTCAATGACATTCTGCGCTAGTCGTCACTTATTCTGTACTTGCCGCTGTGCTACTGAAGGGGGCGCACAAAGACGTGTCTAGGCAGTTAAATACATACCAACATTCGTTCTTCCAAGGCACACAAACTGCTTACGGAGAACTACGTTACGAACGAATTGTACGACATTTATTAAAATTGTTGAACAACTTTTGTAAGGAACTTTTATTTATTAAAGTTAATTTCAATGAACTGAGTGTATTATTAAACATATGTTCATCTTAAATAGCACTTGATATTCCTAAAGATCAGTAATATCAAATCGTAACTGAATTTATTCATCTCTATTTTCCTTGTAATTCCTTACTTTTTACATTGAGTTTACTTCTTGTAGATGTGTTTTTATGTGAAATAATTATTATTAATAACCTTTATGATTAATATTATCACGTGAAAATATAATTATTTTAAAAAACCGTAGCAGTGCTTGTTTTATATATTTATGTATTTTTTTACAAAAGAGAAGACGAGAAATCTTTTTCACTGGTTAAACGTTTGTCGCTGACAAACTAGGTTAATATAACTCAGAATGTTAGGAGAACGAAGGCTGTCAGGTGAATATATGGTCTAGATAAGCTTTGCCATTTGCGTCCATAAAAAGCTTGTCATCGAGCTGTGATCATATGGTGTCAAGAGTATCAGAGTACCATTAGTAGTCTTAGCTGATGGGAATGGTTGATTTTTTGTAACATTTTTGGTTCCTCATTAACCATTTTGCCACAGAAAATGATAAAAAAAGATAATTAACACCATAACTCGTACCACTATATACAATCTTCAATACATAAAAGGGGTTCAAGTATGAGGTTAAATAAATACACTTAAAAAAAAAAGTAATGTTTCGAATGTGTTGAAGTCAATTTCTAAAAACCTTCAGAAGAAATATTCAAACAGAACATCTTTATAATACATGAACTTTTCTCCAAAACATCACACAGAATTTGCCGTAATATTTTACTTTTTTTACTTGCAATAACAATACATACAAGATAGTATTTTAGTATATTTTAATGTAAGACAATGAAAAAAGAGAAAAATCCCAGGTTAAAAAACCATTGCATACAAATGTTTTCAAGTGCAAGATTTTATACAAGTGTTTATACAGATTGTAAACAAAATAGTCGTCATTTGTACGAGGAGTTAACCTCATATCAGTACGTATTGTTTTAGAGTTAACCTCATATCAGTATGTATTGTTTTTTAGTGTTAACCTCATATTAGTACGTACTGTTTTTTTAGTGTTAACTTCATATCAGTATGTATTGTTTTTTTATTGCAGGAACAATGGATGCTTGATTCAGAGCCAAGTATCTCCTGTCTCTCAGTCACTTTTTTCTTTGGACAACCTAAAACCTGTCAGTTGTTTACAATTTCTTTTGTTTGTAATTAAGCACAAAGCTACACAATGAACTACCTGTGCTTCGCCAACCACGGGTATCGAAACTCGGTTTGTAACGTTTTAAGTCCACAGATATACCGCTGTGCCAGTGAGGGCCTCTTTACAATTTTATCTACATTTTATATATTCATATTTTTTTGTGAAATAAGTCAGTTTAAACTTCAAGGACTGTATACTGTTGTTATTTAATATTGTCATCAATATTAACTTCGCCCAATTAGGGACGGCTAGCACAGATAGCCCTCGAGTAGCTTTGTGCGAAATTCCAAAAAATAAACAATCAATATATCTCATATTCGAGTTCTTAATCCTCCGGTACTTGTAAATATTATATGGTGGGCGTAATAACAAGAAACTGAGCAGTAAGACAACTGGACGTGCTATGTGACACAATAACCGATACTTTTCTAAAAGCTTTAGACAAAATTAAGTTATTTTTTTTAAAGGACATGTATAGGACAAAATTCACATCAAAGATCAAATACAATATTTATATTTCTTATACATTAACCACACAACATGAAGACGAAGACCCTAATACTATAGATCTAAAACATTTTACTGTAAAAATGTTCGGTCTATAAAGTAATTTCTTCGGAAAAGTGCTCACAATATTGAACATTTGTAACCATTATCAGTATTAACATAAACTACTCATGTTGCTAGGTTCAGTGGTCAATCCATGGTTTACAAAGGCACCCGTAAAAGTTTCTTCATCATCCAAATTACTTCTATAGCTAACCCAAAGGGGATCCGTATCCGTAAAAACAAACCCATAAGACATTGGCTCTTGGTACCTGAACACGTGTGATAACTTGTGTTTGTTCCAAAACTGTGAGAGGAGTTCGCGAACAAAGAAACGTACAATATCTTTGAAATTGAGAAGTTTGAGAAATATAACTATGTATAAGGCCCCCAGTGGTGGCACAGCAGCATGTATGCGGACGCACATCGCTAAAATCCGGGTTTCGATACCCGTGGTGGGCAGGGCACAGATTGCCCATCGTGTAGCTTTTGCTTAATTCAAACGAAAACCAAACTATGTACAAGCAAGCTATTAAGATAGGTTCTAACAGATAAATAATGTATGAGAAATTCAGCTGAACCTAAGTATATTACAGTTTGGTGTGTTAATGTTAATATGCTATGACAAGTATAGTTAATTATAATCATGATTGACCTGCTTGAAAATATCTTTCACACGATAAAAAACAGTTGTTTTCAAAATGGCTTAAAAATGTTCTGACAACTATTGTGTTTATCCCAGTCTGATAAGCTTTGTATTAAGAGAAACACGTGGTCGGCAATGGACATTTCTGAGGGGCTATACAAAGCCTAATATTAATGTCTTACTACAAGTACAATTAATTACTTGTCCACAGAGAGATATAATGTTTCTCTATTGCTTCTTCTTCATTCTTATTCTAAAGATTTTTTTTTTTAAATCGACCATCACTCCTTTTATTTCTTGACAGACTAACTAAGAACTTGGAAGGGTTTTACCTTTGTCCAATACGCACATAAGCCTTTTTCATTGTTTTAATGAATTTATTGGACGAAAGGTCAAACAACTCTAAAATTTATATTTTGGGCTTCTATGAGGTCATATTTTCAACAACAAAGATGAAAATTGACACAAGTATAAACTGTCATGCACCTAACAGACGGACATGAAAAGTTATATTTACCCATTTTGAGTCCTTTTTTTAGGGGGATTAGAGCTCACTAGGAAACACATATTTTGGGTTTGTGGTCAATCACTTGACCAATTTTAGACTAAGATACACGGAAGTTAGTATAAGTATACTTTTCTACAGGTGCCATAAAAATATTTTAGTTTTTTTTTTTATAATTCTACGCCGTATTTTGGCCATTTTACACAGGATTGGATACAAAAAATACTTTTTTTTTACTGGTTCCATACATATGTAGAAGAAAATGGGAGACATGCCAATTTTTGGTCGTTTTAGGGATCAAAAGGTTAAATAAACCCATAAGATTATGAGCTTTGCTTAATCATTTAGCCTTGTTTCAAATCAATTTAAATGCTGCTAAGATAGTCTTTGTTTGTCTCAGACAGAGGTATAGACAACTTGTGAATGTTTGTATTTTGCTCAATTTTTCAGCGAGGAAAGTACAGTCTACAAGTTTTGTAAAGTATTCACGTGTACATCATCCAGATAACATTGGATTTGACACTTATATACCTTCTTGCAGGTCTCAAGCAGTGAAATAGACAGTTTTCAATTTTTCTAGTGTCAAAATTGGCCATGTTGAGAATGCGTGACGAAGACATGTTGCATTCACCCGCGAACATTGGCCTCTTTAATTATATTGTGGTTTACCAGGGATTGTCTGTATTTCATGCGAATATCGGGCATGATTATTCTATAGCTTTCAGCATCTAAAGATTAATTAGTGTTATCATCTGGATCTGGCAACATACCTTCCTTTAACTGATGGTAATTTATGCATGTAGTGAAAGTACTTAGATTTGGCGTCTGAACACAGCATGATTTAACCCCATCACACTGACCATGCATATATTAAGTAAAATATCACGTTTTTTCAGGGTTATTGATGAAAGATGGAATACGTGGAAACTGACTGACATAACTAGATGGTAAATGGTGAGTTGATTGATATCATAGTGAAACAATTTTCTACCAACATCAAGAAAAAAAAAACATTTTAAAGTGCCGAAATCAGCAAAGCAGTAGAAAAATTGGCTTAATAATTTCATTAACGGAGCCACTGTACTCGCTATGTATTTATAAATGTAGTGGCGCTGTCATTACCGCTGCCTTTGAAAATGTAATTTTTCATGATTTTTTTTTCTTAATAGATAATACAAGAATTAGAAACGCATTTTAGTGGTAAATTGTAATTCTTTGTTGTTAAAGAAACATAATACAGATTTCTCAGAATAGCTTATCGATATTTGTGAGTGATGGGAGGATTGTTTGTTTGTTTGTACAGTGAGCTATCTGTGTTTGGCCCACCACGGGTATCGATACTAGATTTCTAGCGATGTGGGTCCGCAGCTAACAATCATACAATCTTCGATACTTTCAGTGAGAGTAGTTAAAGAATACAACGTTAAGATAATAAATATAATTACTAATATAGTAATAATAATACTAAATGAGATAATAAGAAGTCTCTAATATCAGAAGGCTCTGAGTCTCTCATCACTTTTACAGTTTTATTATTGTTTTAATTTTTTAAATTAAATTCAGTAATATCAGCTTCTCGAAATCGTCATCCGTTAATCCAGCTCCGTGTCGCTTCGCTCGACTCGTAATCTGAGGATCTCGGGTTCGAATCCCTGTCGCTCCAAACATGCTCGACCTCTCAGCTGTGGGAGCGTTATAATGTGACGGTTAATCTCACTATTCTTTGGTAAAAGAGTAGCCCAAGAGTTGGCGTATAAGATTTTTCTGAGCTTGCGATTCAACTAATTTCAAAAAAGCATTTCTTCAAAGACCAAATCAATTACGAGTGCATTTATTTCACATTGGCTAACTCTCCAAACATTAGTAGTAATTAAGGACTTCAAGAGTTTGTTGTTCTGCTTCATGTTTCCAGTTTTTCTTCGACTAGAATTATGAGTTTCTGTCTCTACGGTTGCAACTGATCGTTTGTTTGACCTCTCTTAATGTAGTATTCAATACCCTTGAATTTATGGGAATTATTGTAACTAATGTGTTCTTACTTTTGCTGAAAAACGTGTTTTCTTATTATTGGTACTGTAAATATTCTTTAGAACCGAGCACAAACACAACTTACATCGCAACAAAATACTTGGAGATATAGATACACTTTCATTTTCACTTCCAGCAAAATGATACTTTTTTATTATTATTTAGGGCTAAGGATGGCTGCTTCCGTGATTAGACTCACAGCTGAAAGTTTTTGTAACAGAAACATCGTCTTTATACCAGATTATATTTTATGATATTAGCTAATGTACATGTTGATTTGACGGAATGAGGAAAGGAAATAAGGAGAAATGACGCCTGGTTGTTGTCATGGTAGCAAACAAGTTCAATCCTGACCCAACAAGTTTACCTCAGCAACTGCATCAAGTAACATGTTTGATTGTTTTTGTACGGAAAATATAGGGTAAATATAATTATATACAATATATTATACAAAATTTTATGATGCTATTATAAATTATGATAGATATATATTATTGTATTAATAATATATAATAAAATATTATGATATATATTATATATCACGATTTCTAATAATATCTATCTTTGAGTTTTTCTTAACTAAATGTAAACTAGCTGGTTGATATGAGTGTCTTGTGTTATCAATGTAAACGTATTAACAGAGAAAAGTTTTTGCTAGAATTGTACAGCTCAGGAATTGAATAAAACATTTATCATTAATTCTAAACTAAATGTTTACATAACAATAAATTAGTCAAACCTTGTAAATTGATATTAAATTAAACTGAACACACAAACAAGAAATACTGAATATAACAATATTATAAATAAATACAAGGAACGCTTTACATACACTGCTGGCCAAAATCATAAGGCCAATAAACATAAAGAAAAATATGCATTTTGCGTTGTTGGACTCAACCACATATTTGAGTAGAGCTTGGAAAGATGAAAATAAGAAAAGTAAAATAAAAAAATTAACAGTTAATAGGGAAATTGTAAACACTATGAAATTAGCCTAAACACTAGCTGGTCAAAAGTTTAAGACCATACTGAAACGAAGCGTTAACCGGTAAACACGTAACGAAATTTAGTCATTTGTGTTCAAGCATTAGCGTTGTCAACATCTCCCACTGACATCTCCTGTGTTACTTTGGGTAAAAACATGGTAAAAGCTGAAAAGTTGACAGAGTTTGAACGCAGCAGAATTGTCGAGCTGATAAAGCAAGGTCTCTCTCAACGTGCCATAGCTGGTGAGATTGGGCGTAGTAAAACTGCTGTTGAAAATTTCTTAAAAGACCCTGAGGGATATAGAACGAGAATTTTAAGTGGTCGGCCCAAAAAAACTTTGCTGGCGTTGAGCAGGAGGATTCGACTGGTTGTCCGGCAAGATATCAGCGGATCGTCGAACCTTACGGACGCAGAATGCAGCTCAAGAACAATAAGACGGCATCTAAAGAGAGAAAGGCTTTGAAAACCGTAAACGTCTTCAAAGGTCACGCCTCTTTCCGCATCACGAAACAGCTCGGTTAAACTTTGCTGAGAAGCACCAAACATGGGACATAGAAAAGTGGAAGAAGGTTTTGTTCTCTGATGAGAAAAAAATTAACCTGGATGGTTCCAATGGCTTCCAACGTTACTGACACGATAAGGATATCACACCGGAGACATTTTCTACACGACACAGTGGAGGAGGTTTCATCATTATCTGGGGTGCTTTTTTCTTCCATGGAACAATGGAGCTTCAGGTTATACAGGGACGTCAAACAGCAGCTGGCTACATTGGCAAGTTGGATAGAGCATCCTTATTGACTGAAGGCCCTCGCTTGTGTGGAAAAGACTGGCTCTTTCAGCAGGACAACGCTGCAATCCACAATGCTCATAGGATAAAGGACTTTTTCATGGCGAATAACGTGATTCCTTTGGACCATCCAGCGTGTTCGCCCGAACTGAACCCCATTGAAAATGTTTGGGGGTGGATGGCAAGGGAAGTCTATAGAAATGGGCGTCAATTCCAAACAATGCATGATCTTCGTGAAGCCATCTTCACCACTTGAAATAACATTCCAGCCAGCCTTCTGCAAACGCTTATATCGATCATGCTAAAGCGAATGTTTGAAGTTATTCGCAATGACGGCCGTGCAACTCACTACTGAGACCTTTTGTTGGGCATTTTCTAACCTGTTTAGAACTTCTTTTTGGTATGGTGTTAAACTTTTGACCAGCTAGCATTTAGGCTAATTTCTTAGTGTTTACATTTTCTTTGTTAACTGCTAAAAAGTTTTTTTTATTTTTAATTTCTCTTTTATTATTTTCATCTTTCGAAGCTCTACTCAAATAAGTGGTTGAGCCTAACAACGCAAAATACATTTATTTACTTTATGTTCATTTGCCCTAAGATTTTGGCTAGCAGTGTATATTACGTTCTATTACGTCAAGGATAAACGGCAAGCCATCGCTGCAGATCGAATCAGGTGAAAATATCAGGTAGCACAGGCGAGCATAATTAACTTCGAAACAATATATATATATATAATTCATACAAGTTTCCATCAGTTGTACATAGTAGATCATTTGTTTATTTTATTCACAATGTTTCACCAGGTTTATCTGGCATCATCAGGTGGTATGCAAGAACTGTGACTAACAGATTACTACAAATTAAAAAATCACACGATAATTTATAACTTTAGCAATGCACCGACATTCGACTGACCAATTATTAAATAAACAATGGAATAAATTTTCAGTACACTGTCAAATGTAATTATAATGAATGCAATTTTTAGGCCTGAGTCTCAGTACTGAAATACTTTCTAGGTACAAAATATAAGGAAATTAAAATAGAAATAAATAAACACATTTATACTTGTTAAACATAGGGTTATGCTTCTTAATTCACAGGTTTTCTTTTATTTTTCGTCTATTAATATTGTCCTCTCTGCTGAATATTTTCCTGAGATGAATCAAAAGAATGGTTTTTCATTGATATGTGTTCAAAAACACGATATAGAGACTTTATATGTAACATCGAATAGTCAGTCTCACAAGTATAACAGCTTTTACAATTCTTATATTAACTTGTATACACATTTCCTGAAGTATCAATAGAAAAGGTTAGAAACATACAGGCTGGTGGACTGGATGATATGTATCAGCATAGACAATATTTTGAGTATTGAAACATCGTATGACATAACGAATTCGAAGTCTCTAAAGGCTGTTGAAATGTGTTACGGTATTAGAGATCTTTAGGAGAACTAAGTAACTGGACGTGAAATACTAATCTGAGAGCATGACTTTTCAAAATCTGTAAATGAAAATAGAACGAAGAGGAGTAGAAATGCACACAGTATAATCATAAGCGAAACAAGGTTGAATAAAAATCGTAATGTGTAAAGACGTAAAGGATGGTTTATTCTCTAAAGAGTGCTGAACAGGCAGTGAAGAAACTTAAGCCGATAGGTGATTTTGTTGGCTAAAAACACAAGATGTGAAGTTTGGAAAGAGTGATTCCAAAATATTTCACGTTGGCAAACAGTTGGAGCGGAACATTCTCAGTTCGAACACTGGATAAAGACATTGTCATAACTTATGTTGGAGCGGAACATTCTCAGTTCGAACACTGGATAAAGACATTGTCATAACTTATGTTGGAGCGGAACATTCTCAGTTCGAACACTGGATAAAGACATTGTCATAACTTATGTTGGAGCGGAACATTCTCAGTTCGAACACTGGATAAAGACATTGTCATAAGTTATGTTGGAGCGGAACATTCTCAGTTCGAACACTGGATAAAGACATTGTCATAAGTTATGTTGGAGCGGAACATTCTCAGTTCGAACACTGGATAAAGACATTGTCATAACTTATGTTGGAGCGAAACATTCTCAGTTCGAACACTGGATAAAGACATTGTCATAACTAATGTTGGAGCGGAACATTCTCAGTTCGAACACTGGATAAAGACATTGTCATAAGTTATGTTGGAGCGGAACATTCTCAGTTCGAACACTGGATAAAGACATTGTCATAACTTATGTTGGAGCGGAACATTCTCAGTTCGAACACTGGATAAAGACATTGTCATAACTAATGACACGCATGGGAAAACAATGGCTCTGCTGCTATAAGTTTTAATAGCAAGATGTCGGTGACTTCTCAGTACCACAAACTTATTGACAACAATTTGAAGGATCCTGTTGAGTGTAACCATCGTCTTGTTTCAGAGAGGGAGAGCTGAGTTTCTTAATGATGGTGTTTAAGTCTGAGCTGAATAGACTCATTTGATAGAAAAACGTATCAGAAAGTCAATTATTTTAAGCCTAGATGATTGATGATAAAGTTGTAACAGTTTTAAATGTCAAAAGCCAGGGAAGCAGTGTACTTCATAACAATTATAAAAATTCGCACTAGATGGCAGAATCGTTTTCTAAAATTTTCTTAATACATTCATTTCAAACTGAAAAATTCTATTATTATATTTACTCCCCCAATATTATATGTATGTAATATTAGTATAGAAAATGATGGATAAGGGAGCCACTTAGCTTCTTTCATCCTATTACTCATAGAACTCAGTCATTCAGCTAAAGTGTCAGATGCACATTCTCACAGAAAAGTTTGCATAACATAGTGCTCATTCTGCATAAATGGTCAATAATTGTTTTACCTCTGGTTTGTCAGGTAAAGCCCCAAAAAATATAACAATACTCTTAATTTGTAGTGAGACTAACCATTGGTGAAGTGAGTGGGTGAAACCTGTATTTCGAGAAGAATGAACTATTGTTATTAGCATATAATAGTGTTTTCTAATTCTGGAGTAAGATAATATAGATGATATATAAAAAGGTCTGTGTCATTGCAGATGCAGGGTTTTCTTTAAACGCACAGATAACTCTCCACCCAAAGTACAACATAATACACTTGTGTTTAACTCTTTTTGTTGTTTCCCTGAAATAAAGTGTTTTACTATGTTGTACTTTCAGTCCAGTCTCTATTTATAGTCCAAATAGTGAACGACATCTATCATTAAGGGCTGTTTTGCCAGCAAGTAACACAACAGACAAAAACTGGTGAAGATGGTGATTCATGGGATAGTGATGAGTCATCTTTCTGCAATAAGAGGTACACCACCTTCATAACTACAGTTTATGAAGACGTCTGGGGTAATAAAGACCTGATGAGTAACTCATGTAACCCGCCATTCTGTAACTCATAGTTGAGGATCTAACAGTTGTTTTAGTTTATATAGGGATCCCTGTATAGACACTCCTTAATACCCTTCAGTTATTTAGAACGTTTACACCAAAACACAGATAGCTGTAATATAGGGAAAACAGATCGCACCCTGATGTTTAAGGGTGTGGAGAAATAGGACCCGCATTATTTCTTTAAGTGTTTATCGCAGGATATTTCTCAGAATGACTTGATTTTGGAAAAAGTGATGGTATAACTGGCTCAGAGTTTGATTAATCCAGCTATCATTGCTGTTGAGTACTTCAGCAAATCACAACTATTGGCCTGAAATGCAATTATAGCAGTGAAGAACAATGCTGTCCATCAGTCACAGTTATAGGTTTTAAAATGAGGTATCTCAAAAACGTTTTACTACTTATATATTCCCTGGTGCCTACAATTCTTTCTATTATGCGAACTATCTTCTATCTTGGAGAAATAAAGACTATTAGTTACATCTTGTTTTCGTGGATTATAAAGATACCACAACATAACATTTTGCATTTGCCATTCTGCTGTACAGGTTGCCAGACTCTGTCTGAATCAATATGAAATTTGGGAGTTTCTAATGGGCTTGCTTTCCTTTGCTATAAGGTAAATAATACCTAAGATATTTATTTCTAAGTAATACCTTTCTCCCCATGCTTTTTGAATAATCATTTGAAATGTTCATCCATAAGTAGGATTGTAACCACCTCATGTTTTCCAGAATAAAGGCATTCAATAAACAGGTACTTTATCATTAGTTAGTGTGTTAACTTTGTGAAGTTTTGTGTTGTTGATATGTTGTTGTTTGGAGCATCATTATCCAACGTGCAGTGATTCTTTTTGTGTTTCCGAAGTTCATGAGTCATTTCAGTAAAGTTAAAAATACAAGAGATGCAGATAAATTTGTTTTATTTGTATAATATGAGCATTTGGGATATGTAAGAATGTGACTTATATTTACATATCTGTAACAAAACAGGTCCTGTTTTACTTTCACTGGCAACATTATTCAGGATGAATGAATATTCCTTATGAAGATAAGCTATTGTTATGGCATAAGCAGATTTTAACGACCTGGATACATGTTTACATTTTTGTATCTACACAACGTACAAATCAGTTATAGTCCAGGCAGCTATGGCATGTCTTCTTTGTAGACATTGGTCACATTCATCAGTAATATGATGTAAAATCTAGAAAGCTGCAGGCTTTCAGTATAATCTCAGATTGGGACCATAAATTGTCTACAGGATGGTTGGACACTCTATCACCACTTAGGTAGACCTGTTGAACAGGTAATTTCATTTCCAGGTGCATGAATTTACACTTTCTTAGATTATACTTCAAACCTGCAACTTTGACACATCATAATACTAATCTCAATGCTTCAACTGCAGTATAGAATGTGCAACAAAACAACAGTAATCCATGCACATGTATGAGACCCCTTAAAGGGTAAACTTTATCAGTCATTCAAAAGCTACAGGAAGATTGAACAGATAGAATCGATTAAATATTTCATACAGTAATTTCTGAATGTTGAAAGCAGACGTAGGTATTCTTTACTCACCCAGTTTTTTTGCTAGAAGGTAGGTATAAACTAAATTCATTATGTTAAATAAATTGAAACTATTCAATTCATCTAAAGTTTTGTAGATTTGCAATAATGGAGAGCCATCAGTTCACATTACTGCATTTGCACACTTTTAAAGTTCATCATGTAATTCTTTCCTACTTTCTATCATTAACCTCAAAAGTATATCATGTATTCTCCAGAAGCTATTTTATCCTCGCTTAATTTCTGCTCATTTGTTAGGCTAAAAGTATCTCTCATGCTCCTAGGAAGCCCATGTAGCACTTATTTTATTGGATGTACATCACATGTATCTATTTTGTGATGTATGATTGTTTTCTGACCAAAACAGCCATGGGGTACCATAAACACATCAACATACTCTGTACTGAACCAACAAAAGCATGTCTCAGCGCCAAGTTTAGCTGAATATCTATAATTAGAGACAAGCGCTACCACATTTATAGCACTTGAGTAGATAAATATAAATGTCCCTACATGTGTCTCATGCAAAAGTTCTATCAGCACAACAGATAATAGCAAGAGCTTGAATATGATTATATCATACACAATGGAATACTACTTGTATGTCTGGTGGGATTGCTACCTCCCTCTAACATTTATCTTGTTGGCAGTGAATTCTTTTCTATATAATTACAGGTTATTTAATGTACATTAAGAGAAGCGTGATGAAATTTTCCATGATAGACATCTCACTAAGATACCAGTTTCTTAATCAGGATCAGAAATAACTAGTTTTGTTTGGTGAGTGATGTTGCTTTATACTATGATTGTTGCCATATGTCCCCATTTTAAGTTAAAAATAGCAAACAAGGCAAAAGCTCACAAATATTCTTCAGCGACACCTAGCATCTCACCTTTCAAAACAGCGTCACTGTTACCTTTGAAAGACTAGGAAGTATGATTTTTGCTAACAATAATCATTATAGCGATCAATTTGTGTCTGATAAATGCAGTTTGTTTTA
This sequence comes from Tachypleus tridentatus, assembly GCF_004210375.1. Lineage (NCBI taxonomy): Eukaryota > Metazoa > Arthropoda > Merostomata > Xiphosura > Limulidae > Tachypleus > Tachypleus tridentatus. The sequence continues at coordinate 55,309,228 of NC_134825.1, forward strand.
AAAAAATAATAATTTAGTTTATTTGTGTTTATCTAATTAGGAAAAGTTATTTACTAAGAAAGAAAGATAAGTCACCCAAACACCACCACATATTACTGATACAACCACCTTATTTATGTTATACTGACTTAGCTAAATTAGAATTTCTTCTGTCCAACTATTGGATTTAGTTATGATAAAAGCTTAATTTCATTAATAACTCTTCATATCACATGTTGTGACACCAAAAAGCTGTATAGAACTAAAACTGATGTCTGTCAATGCGTGGACCAGTTAACAAGTGTTGAGGAATCTCATAGAGAACACACTAGTTAGTTTCAATTTATAATGACTGCTCATTACCACTACGATCCATCTTGAACAACCTTCAGTTCTGCATGTGCGAAGTAATCAGTAGAAGTTGAGATGTGAATAGAGTTCTCACCAAGACTGGTGTAAAGCCTTTGTTTAAGAAACGGTTCTTCTTGTTCTTTCTACACTCACAAATTATCCTTATTTCATTCATAGCTTCTATATCTCTGCATAGAAATAAGAAAGTTAAGCAGAACAAAGAGGAAAGTTTAAAATAAGCCTCATGAAAACAAAACAAGGTTTAATGACTTAGTTTATGATATTCAGTTACAATGAATTTTGACAGAAATGTATGAAGAGCTACAGTAAGAATTATATTCAAGAAATGATAAACAGAGGACATACCAAATATTGGACAGGAAAGGAAAGAAGCAAACACAAGTGATTGAATAAAATTACTTATTCGTGTGACCGTGTGCTCGACTGCTGATGTCTGTAAAAAGGTTGGTAAGCTTCTAAGCTCTATGTGATAAACGTCTGGGTGCTTATGCAGGAAAACAAAACACATCTATACAGGATGAAGCCAAAGTGAACAATTCTGATGATACCACAATTTTAAAACAAACAAAAACCCCGATGCGATATCCCACAGTTGTGGATTACCTACTCCAACGACCTTTCCTATTGCGTGCATTATGGAGATGAATCTACAGCTTACATTAAATTGTACAAACAACTGTACCACTTCTTCAAATGAGTACAACCTCAATGCAGAAAGGCAGAACACATTATTCAAAATCAAACAAATATAAGTACTACTAGACAATAGCTGAGGTGTATAACATTTGTCTAAGCTGGAGGAATATCACGAATCTATGTCATTTAATAAGAACACCAAATAAGTTTAAGTAGAACACTTATATGACATTTCATAAACATACTAATCAAAAACTCTGTCTTCAGTAGTTATATAAAAACTGTAGCAGGAATTACAGACATTTCTTTTTTATTAATCAGTGGGGAGTGGAGTCTTAAAGGAAGTAAAACTTGAATACATAAAAATAGAGAACTTGAAATGTAAGTATTAGCGAGACATTAATTCTGAGCTATTAGAAACTGGGAGTTTAATGAACGATAAGTCTTCTGGATCAGATGATATTTTCTCCAATGGTTTTAAAGAAGGTTAAAGATTCGAGATGTGAACTATTTGCTACTATATTTGTAAGTCTTTGAAGAGCTTCAAAGGATTGTAGGTTAGATAATGTTGCTCCTTTTGTACAGGGAAGATGATAAAAATTGTCTCAGTAATTATAAGCTTTTTATTATTACATCATTTTGAAATTTTGAAAAATTTTGAAAAGTATGATAAAAGATGATTTTCAAAGTCATTTAGCAAAGTTTATAATTTTATCGGATAGTCAATATGGTTTCACGAAGGAAAACTCTTGTCTTACAAATCTTTTGATACTCTTTGAAAAGGTTACTACTTAAGCAAATAAAGGTAAGGATTTGGTATATTTGGATTTTCAGAAAGCATTTGACAAACTGACACATAAAAGGCTTGAAAAAAGTATAGGTTTAGCCCCTCAGGTTTTTCTGCTTTTGAGGAGGATGCTGCTGATTTACAAATACATTTAAATCATTTAGTGAGTTGAGGAAATAAATAGCAGATGAATTTTACTTTTACTGAATGCAAAATATTGTATGTAGGTTATCATAATTTGAATTATAAGTATAATTTGGATTGGAACAATCATTACAGTGAATAAAGAGATCTTGGTGTAGTAATGGTTGATCAATTTCTTAAACCATCCAAACAGCGTTCCGTTTCTAGTGGTAGAGCAAATAGGATCTTAGGCTATATCTTCAAAAATATTGAATAAAAGCCTAAAGTGGTTGTAATCTCACTGTATAGGTCAGTAATCATATTATATTTGAAGTATTATGTTTAGTCTCAGGATCATCACCTTAAAAGGACATTGAACTGTTAGAAATGGGTCAGATGAGGAGGAGGGTTAATAGAATGATGCCTTGAACAGAGAGATTGTCATATAATAAAATATTAAGGTCGCTCAGATTGTTTTCTATTCAAAAAAGAAGAGGTAGTGAGAATCTGATTGAGGTGTTTAAAATTGTTAAGGGAATTGATAATGTTGATGCATCAGCTTTATCCAGGCTTATTGGTGAACGTGGTAGGATTAGAAAGCACACATACAAATTTTGTCAGGGTAAGAGTCATCTTCAGCTAAGACAGTTTTATTTTTCTGATAGAGCGGATGGCCTCTGGAACGGGTTGATTTGTTTTCGGAAGCAATACATTTACATGAGTTTAAAATAAAGCTCGATAAGTATATGAACGATAAGAACTGTCTTTGTGGGTTTGTTTTTAATCTAAGGGAATTAGTTAAGAGGATGGAATAGCCTTGGTGTCCCGAAACATTATGTATTGTTAATATGCAGTCAACTCACACTGTGCTCGGGTTAAGCCTAAAGGTGTTGCTAACGTTTAGTACCTAGCTAAATATATTCTTTGACTTTTTAGTACTGTAGATTAGTATGGCGTCAGTTTACAGTAGTTTGATAAGTACGAGCTAAGATGCTGTAAATGTTTAGTAATATGAATACATTGCTATAAATATTTCGAAGGATCAAGCTATTGTTTCCAACTGTTACAGCTACCTAGAGATTGTTCTGTAGCAAAGAAGTTTGGAATAGAAAAAAGAATGTGTTGTCAACTTTTATTATCATTACCAAATAGTCTGCAGTGAACTTCTTGGAATCACTTTCAACTTGTAAACTGCAAGTGCAGTTTGATGTCAAATTTTTTATAAGAATCATGTGTTGTAGACAGTATTTGTCAAGAACTGATGTACAACGGTGAATGTTTCAATAACACACGTCAAAATACTGTTAAAAATAAACATCTGACGATAATTTAAAACAAGTTATTTTCAGATTACTTGCATCAGCATTTTCGAGCTTCTCGTAAAAACACGTGACCTGTATAGTTGATGGACCATTGAAGATTTGCTGTGGAGAGAGAGATCAACACGTCTTAAACATTTCTGGCACAGGTGTCAGGTCATCTTCCAACGACAGACAGAATACTTAAAACGCACCAGAAGTCTAATTAATTACTCAATGAAGATCATGGAAAGTCCAGACAACTTTCTTTATGTTGTATGTGACAGGCTGAGCCCATAAGTCCAAACAACATTCTCTCTCTCTTTACACGACAGCCTAAGATCACAACGAATCCAGACAGCTCTCTCTCTACATACGACAGGTTAATATTACATGTCTAGACTACTCTTTCATTTTATGTACAGATGACAGGTTGGGATAGGAGAAAGCTCCGCATATTTGTCTGTTAATAGGATTGATATATTTATGTAATATTAAAAATAATTATGTAGTTAATAGGACTTCTTTTTTAGATGTATTTATATTGGAAGTTTACACCAACACATAATACAAAGTTGTAACTAACTTTTTCTGTAAAGAACTGTTTATGGCTAACTATATAATCTAAAATGAAATATTCCAAACTATTATGCAAAGATATTTTTTATTTTACATTTTATTGTTCTGAAATTCGCAATTGCTAGCGTAATTGCTTTGAGTTTAGTTAGAATACAAAAAAAAATGTTGAGACATAAGAATGCAAGCTTGTTACATTAAATCAAAAGAGCCGATTGGAAGAACAATAAAACAGTAATACGACTTATCGGTCTTACTTTATTATCCCCCCCTCTCCAAACAAATTCTTTTCCGTAATGGTTTTTCTGATTAGAAATACTAAAGAGGCGCCGTGTTTAATGTTATTCTCAGTTAGTTTTACGTGTACCAAACTGAGTTATTGTGTATTCTTTCTTTATTACGCCACCTATATCGTTTGTGGTGTCGTTTGAAGATATAACTATCTCTCTTGGGTTTGGTTGGTTGTGCCAGTCACGGTGATACTGTGACGTGTTAACTCCTTCATTCAGTCATTGTTTTGACTATTTTTCATCTGATACAAGCGAAAAAAAAAGTACCAAATTGAATTTTATTTTTTGTATCTTAGTGGCACTGAACAGAAACTGTGTAAACGAAGAGTGAAAAACGTGTGTAGCTTATGATTATAGAATATTAGGTAAATCATCAACATCTGGTTAACTGATTAATAATTTCAAAACAAATGATGGATATTTATACGCACCATGTTTAAGGTAGTTAAAAACTTAAGATATGAAGTAAAGAGGTCAAAAAGTTAAACAAAAAACTTAAGAAGATAAAGATTAATATTCTAAAAAATCTAAACCTATAATTGTGGTTAGAACGCATTAAATCACCTGTTAATAATCTTGCTACAAAAAAAAAAGATTTTTGGTCAAAATTCTAACAATAACTTATGACCTTGGAAGATCTTAAATTAATCTAAATCATCATATCAATTCAACACCATAAAATCATCTTCATAAGTTTAATTGCATTTACATAAGTGTTAAAATTGTTTAAGGAATAAAATTATTTTCAGTTGAAGAAACTATTAATGAAACAAAGTCATTACTTGCAAAACAAAAAATAAGCAGGTAGCTCACTATTTAGAGCCAATATCCAACAAACAATAACACCCCAATGAAATGACTACATCTATAAAAAGCACATAGTCAAATAATTGTACTTGTGCTTCTTTACTATATCCTTAGAAGAAAATGTCGTTCACCAGTATAAGCAACTTTGAATAATTCATCAAACAACGGCGAGTACCTAATATAAAGCGATTTCTTAACTCCAACTCTATAAGTTTAATTAGTTTGATATCTTAGATGAATAATTTACGAAACACATTACTATGAAACAGTAGAGAGGTAGACTGAGTTGTAGGGTAAATATGAAAGTAAATATGAAAATATTTGTAACATGACTTCCTGTACATAAACGTATTAACAACATAATATTAGTTCATTTGTTTGTTTTGGAATTTCGCACAAAGCTACTCGAGGGTTATCTGTGCTAGCCGTCCCTAATTTAGCAGTGTAAGACTAGAGGGAAGGCAGCTAGTCATCACCACCCACCGCCAACTCTTGGGCTACTCTTTTACCAACGAATAGTAGGATTGACCGTAACATTATACACCCCTACGGCTGGGAGGGCGAGCATGTTTAGCGCGACGCGGGCGCGAACCCGCGAATTACGAGTCGCACGCCTTACGCGCTTGGCCATACCAGGCCTAATATTAGTTCAATTAACTGTAAATATAATACCTACTATGAAAGTAATCTAAGTAATACAATAGAGTAAACGTGCTTATTATGTGTAGCTTATAGAAATACATTGTCCATAAATCAACTACACATCGTTAAGGAGCAAGCTTCTAGAAATAGGTTTATTTATGTATGTAAATTATGACGTTAAAGAGAGATGCTGTACTAGCAAATATTAAACATAAGAATAGCGAGTGAAAATTAATACAACCGGTCACTACAGGTCATACCGTTCATAATATCCTTTTAAATTTCAAAATTAAAGTGCAGTCGTGATACTTTTACAGCATAAACTGGTAAACGTATTGTTGAAAATATGAAAGAACAGGCGTAGTTTATGAAAAGCAAGAGCGACTTTATGAGGTCTTTTAATAAAATTTTACAGTGTTTTAGAAATTCGATTGTAATTATAACTCATTAAGTAATTAACTATTTGTAATAGCTGTTTGTGATAAGTTCCTAACTTCGGAATTCGAAATGTCTGTTATATCAAGAGGCTTTGTCTTCAACTCCAAACAAACAAACAAAGAATTATATACATGGGCTTAACAATTATTATGTCGACGAGCTTATGTTAAATTACAATATATTATTAAAAAAGATACACTTCTGTACAAAATTTTATTTATCAGTTGCAAAATTCAATTCTCAAATATTAACTGCTCTTTTGTCCTAATGATGTGGTAGTTAACATAACCGGTAGGATGAAACGTTTTGTGGCATCTTACTGGTTATGTTAAGTAACATAACTCGGTGGATTACCGAGAACGTAAGTCAATTATTCACTGCTAGTATTGCGATAAGAGCAGAGAAAAATAATTCGTCTTGTCAATTGCATTATAAAGCAAAAGAACCAGTCTATGTGGGAATTTGACAAGAAAAGAGAAGCATTTAAAGTTTTAGATAAAACTGTGATTTCCATTAGTGTAAAGAATTTTTGTAGATGCGGTTGACTTGTTTTTTATCTATTTAAATATAACACTGCTGTTCTTTGTATGTTGTATGTTCATGTAGCTATTTCGCAGGGCATGAATGGATCTCCACCAAAATTGATATAGTGGTTCAGTATGCCGATGCAAATTATCAGCTATGAATTTTGCGTTTTTTACCATAATTTCACCCCCCTCCTCTTCAGATGGACCTTCATAAAATTTAGCGTGAAAATTTGTTAGATCCAAGAAGACGTCATACAAATTTGTGGTCTCACATTATGTATTTTGCTAATTTTATAGGCATTTGTTATAATTAGATATATGAGAAACAACTTTTCATGCCCTAAGATAACCTTTCATTAATCAAAATTTCCCATCTAGAGGATGGGTAGTCCAGGTAATATACATTACTTTTAAAAGAGGTAGATTGTTTGCAATCTGTTTATTGCGAGCAAATCAAAGACATCTACTGTAGAACCTATTCATATTTGAAACCCTGATAATTACTGAATATTTGTATTCATTAGATAGCATATAAGTAAGTATTGTACAACAACTGTGTTTCAATTATTCACAAACAAAAATGCATGTTTATATACAGGACTAGGGTTTATTATATAAAGACTAAAACTTTCTAGTTGTGAAGTTAAAGCAGTGAAAAAAAAGACTTTGAAGGAAAATCAACTGAGGTTTTTATGAGTAATTTATACACTAGTATTCTTAATGACAACACAGAGTCTTTCATGATTTATTTCAAGATATTTTAAAAATTACTGTACATCATTGTTTGGTTTTAGTAAACACAAAGGTTTCTGTGGTAATCTTGTTCGCAAACGCTGTCTTTGTTTCACTATAAAAGAATTCGTACAAACTGCACATTTTTACTTTAGTGGAAATACATTTGTAAAATTCGACCAACTTGTCTTTCCAGAAATACAGGGAACACCCATGGGTGGTGACTTCATCCCACATTTTGCTGATTTATATTTGTTCCAACATCAATTTTAACATAACAAACCTTAATCAGAAAGACTATATGTCATAAAATCCATACTTTAGTCATGCTTTTAGATATATATAAACAATATTTTTAAATCGAATTATCAAGATTTTCTTCACGATGCAATACATACACGTTTATCCACCAAACTGACTCTAGAAACAGATTCTTTCATACAATTGTAACACTTTACTTAGATTTAGATATAAATGCCGCTAATTAAAACACTTAAGTTGGAAGTATGAAATAAAACAGATGTTACAATGTTTATTACAACTAATTGAATATAGTAGAGCTAATTCAACGTTGACAGAGCTCAGAAATGAGGTTTCTGCTGCCTCGTTTTGAAAACATGATTTACTCATATTTGTGAGAAATTCAACATTATATTTATTAAATAAAATCAAAACTATCACTTATGTACTTTTTTTTTTAAATTGTTTTAATTAAAGCATTAACGAAAATTTTTAGCATGATGATTGCCATGAAACCTATATATATCAGATTTATTCATGTTGGGTTGAGTACATTATGTTAAAACATTTGAAAACACGCAATCTTACCTGTCACTTAACAATCAGAGCCTATACAAAGTTGCAATGGAAACGGAGTGTATAAGAACTACATTTTGACATTGTTTGACGTTGTATAGATAATGTGATATCACCAAAAACTGTTCGCTATTGGGAAGGGTATGTAACAACCCTTTCCGAAGCAAAATATTGATTCACTCAGATCATAAAAATGTGTTCAGATTCAAGATCTAGAATTCCAAGACAAATGCATCCTCTGTACATAATGGTGTTGGAAAATAAAGAAATGCAAATCAATGCACGCCCGTTCAGCCATGGGGGCATTATAATGTTATGGCCAATTCAACTATTCGTTGGTAAAAGAGTAGCCCAAGAGTTGGCGGTGGGTGGAAATAATTAACTGCCTGCCTTCCCTCTAGTCTCACTCTGCTGAATTAGGGACGGCTAGCGCAGGTAGCACTCGTGTAGCTTCGCAGATGCTAGCTTTAACCACGTTCGGTATCTAACACGAATAAAAGGTTAGGGAGTCAATGAGTATCACAATCCATTTGTATGATAGTAAGTTATGCATATGATATCGTAATTTCAGATAATTTTCGGATTTTAGAATAAAAGCGTACATAGTTTGTAAATATGAATAATAAACTTATAATAATTATATATTCTATCTTAGATAAAATATATATATATACAGAACTTTTTTATTACGCTTTCATTGAGAAAATAAGTTTGTCATGTTTTGAATTGAAACTAAACAAAATAATATACTTTATATTGTATTGTTTAACCATTAGTAATTTTACCTAATAGTATCAGCTATTTGTTTATTAATTTAGACTTGGAAATGGATAAATTAATTAAACTATTAACAGCTTTAGCTAACAGCTTTCATTAAATTATAATAATGATACATAGATATTATGAATTCGAATTAGTTAGTTTCAAGATACGAACCTAATATCTTTAGTGCTTTTTATGTTTTAGTACTAGAAATGGGAGCTAGATTTAAGTTTCGCGCCCCGTTGTCGCAAAAAATTGCTTCGCACTTTGGGGCCTTAGATGCACTGTAAAGGTGGCAATGAAAATTCTCCTTTTGGATGCAAAAAGTTGGTGGTAGCCGCCGTTGGTTATATCTACCTTTTCTCCAGTCTATTAGTTTCAAATTATATACAGCTGTGCTCAGATAGCCAAGCGTAGCTTTGCGGGAAATTATATAATCTAACAAACAGTTGCAACTTTTCCATTTTAAATAAATATAGTTTATCAGCTTCCCTGATGGCTCAGCTGCGAATTCCATGACTTGACTTATAACGCCATAAAACTTATGATTTTTTTATTATAGGATGCAATTATTCTGTAGCTTTGAGCTTAAAAGTAAAGTGCTTTATCGAAGACAGTAATAATTTGGGTTTTAAGTGCAATAAAATATGTTAAACATGCTTTTACAATGTATTTTTCTAGTAATTAGAAATTCATTTAGGCATGGCTTACGAAAAAATTATAAAAAAATTCTAATTTTCGTTTAACTCTTTGATTTTTTAACATTGCTTATATATAACGAACAAGCTAAAACAACTCAATGTTGTATATGTATCATGGAAAAATAAAACGAATACAGAGTAGGAAAGTGTAATGTATCCTAGTAGAAGAGGTAGTTATTGAAGTTGATCATTTACCTAGACTATAGGAGTACACCGTCTATAGCAGATTTAACCGATATTCGCTACTTAATAATTGAAATTACAATGAATATTTTAAATTTAAAATTAGAAACAAACGTGGGCTTTTAAGAACACAAAGTATTACATTTAACCTATTATTTTATGTCTGCATCCAGTTTTAGGTGAGCAATCATTCCTGATAAAATATCATAGGAAACTTATCTTTATGGAATAAATACCACTAAACGCTTTAGTAAAGTCACACCAAGGGTTTATAAGTAAAACTTATATCTTAAAATGTTGTTCAAGTTCTCATACTGTTTACGAACTTATGTAAACATAATAAAGCCTATGTTTATATTGCTGTGCTCTCTCAATTTATTAATGTTACTTAGATTTCAAGCCAAAAATAAGTGAATGGCACACGAGATAATCGGATAAAATTCGGCCACAAGCTTCAGACAGGGAGCTCTCTAATCTATTTTAGTAGACTTTGTATCCACGGGGCACCGTCGTAGTGAGGTGGCAGACTATTATAATTTAACAGTATATAACAAAGTAATCTATTTATATCCCTACTTTGGCAGATTACTATAACTCTGTCAGTCTAATTTACATTTTATTTTAAGTAGCCTAGTTATTGTAGTTTTATCCTTTGTTTTCAATATTTTTATATCATTAAGACTTTCTATATTATTATAGTTAACTAGGTTATATATATATATATATATATCGAATTTCAGTTGTTTCTTTAAAATGTTAAAATTATATTTGTTATTTATGTAATTGATTATATATAACATTTCTTTAAAATTTCAAAACTATAACACTAAAGAACCTTCTAGGAAGCGTAACACGACCAAGTGGTTTAGGGCACTCGACTCACAATCTGCAACTTGCGGTTTAAAATTCACAAACATGCTTGCCTTTTCAGCTGTGTGGGCGTAATAATGTAATTGTCAGTTCCAATATTCATTGGCAAAGATTAACCCGAAAGTTGGCGGCGAGTGATGTTGACTTCATCCTTTTTGCCTCACCTGTAATTTCAAAATTAGAAGCGACTATCGCTAATATACCTTAAGTAATTAGGCTCTACATTCAACGAATAAACAAACTTTACCCATAAACTGATCATATATATTACATTTCATAGAGTTTTAAATTTTAATTAATTAAATTATACAATATCTTCTTTTAGAGATAACTTCGGAAGAGTCTTCATGATGAACATACAAAAGTCAAATGGTCAGAAACTGCTCGATTCAGGGTAACACTTAAGAAAAAGTCCTGGCAGACTAATCCAATAAAGCAATTTGTCTTTCAGATTCAGGAAGGAGAGTTTGAACAAATAGCAAAATGTACTCTCTTTTGGATGAGCTTCTGCGGTCGATAAAGAAGACAGATTTGTGTCCATTTATTCCAGTCTGTGGCGCTAATTAATCCAACCTTTATTTAATTTAATTTTAGATCTGGTGAGTTGACGTTATAAGTTATTCCGCCTATGTTGAGAAACTGAGAAAGCACATAAGTTATTCTGTGTATGCATTAATCTTAAGGGGTAACACCGTAATTTGGACACATGTGAACAGAAGTTGGCCATAATCTGTAGAACTGCCTATATTTGAAATTTTGGCTTTTACAGAATGAGTGTCATGTGTTAAACTCAAGTATGGCCAATTTTTAGGGACATTTTATGGAGAGCATTATGAAGCAAGTAATCTATGGCTAGAATACTACATATTTTCTATCTCTCTCTGCCCCAGCTAGTACAGCGGTATGTCTACAACACTAAAATGAGGGGTTCGAGTCCCCTCGGTGGGCTCTGCAGATAGCCTCATATGGCTTTGCTATAAGAAAACACACACTATCTCCCCCTGTATTGATATTCTGTGCTGTTTTCATTCCAGGTTTGTCAAAATATCGTTGAATTATTTTCACTTTAGTTGATCATTATAGCGTCATTCACCTATAATGTCATCTTTGTCTTCTTATGGGAAAAATAATTGTAAGGTGAAGTTGGACAGGTTTATTTCACACCGGCAGTCAGGTAACCATCTCTCTTATATTTCAATGGGGAATAGCTTATTACGTGCGTAGCACTAGTTGCTCTGGGTAAGTCTGACACTAAGAATTTAAATAGCAGAAATTAATATTATTCAGTCCGGAACTAGATCTTGAGAGACTCAATCTGGAATATTATCTTAAGAGATAAAATTTGAAACTTTTGACCTCCAAGTTAGGCATTTGTTCGTTGTGACAAGTTAAGTATACATGCTCATTGTATTTGTCTTAAAAGAAAATTGTTTGCATTAATTGTACACTTTTATTTAGTTTTTACTTATTTATCACGACTTCAATAGTCAGAGAATACATATTAGTTTAAAGTATAATCATCTTGTCAAATCTCCTGTTATTAAACGGATCTGTCTTGTCGCTCTGGATGGAATCAGTTTTACTGGAAAGTACCCCATCTTTATGAGGTAGGTACATTAGTATATGAGATCGAGGCGAATTAGAAGGAAGTACCTTATCTGCAATACTCAACTGAGGACTTTAAAAGGTGGACTGACAGGCCTATAGTTGCAACTTTAAAAGACTGGCTGGAAAGGCTTAAAGTTGCATTAGCTGGATCAGCATGAGAACTCAGTGAACACAATTCTATCTGATTGTTGTTGTTGGAAATGGTCTTGTTGGATATTCAATGGAGTTTTTTAGATTGTAGGAAACAGCCGCAGCAGAATAAAAGTCAAATTGGCTGTGCCAGCGTAGCAATATTATCCTAGTGGGGTGGATTAAGAACACTTCAATCATAAGTTATAGTAATTCTGTTAACAATGTTCTCTAACTAAAGGGTTTTAACTGGTATTTCGTTTGTAACTTATTCCACACACTGTTAACCTACTTTGATCTTAAATTGCAACTGTGTCATAAGTATGGTAACAATGAGAAAAAAAATTGCTGCAAAGTACACCAAATCTCTGATAGATGTCGATTATTAAATAAATTAGCCGTTGATCTGGTAGTATCTAAAAGTTTCGCATCAGTAGAACTCACTAAAGTGGTTTGTTTTATTAAATTCATCGATCAAATTAAATACAAATAATAACGTTAAATTTTAGTACATAATCTCATAGAGCAAAGTCTGAATTTTGTCAAATGGCTCAAAAGTTAAACGTTATAGAAAAAAACTAATTATTTTTAATCTCCATCTGTATCAGATTAATGTATATTATACGCAAACATTACACAGACTTACAGATGATGCGGGATTATCGGTGCTGCAAATCAAATTTTACATTTTTTGTGTGAAATAACAAACTTTTGAATAGCCTTACCTTATGCGTAATCACTAAAATAAATTTTGTACACTATTCAGTCAAATTTCACAAAAAAAAAGTAAGAGCCATTTTGGAAATAAAAAGATCTATTTAATATTCTACGTGTTGACGTAGCACAATGTGATTTGGTGACAGGCAACTAATATGAAACTTCCAAACCATATACAGGTTTTGTAGTTAAGCACAAAGCTACACAAAGAGCTATCTGTGTTCTGCCCACCACGAGTAAATCGAAACCCGATTTTTAGCGTTGCAGTAGCGAAACCATAAGCTGTGCCACTGGGGTCCCATATGGAAGTATAGACAATGATACGATTTTAGGGTTTGGGATTTGTGATGAACACAATGGCTCCCAGGAAAGAGGTTGCACAAGACAAATGTATATAGAAATCCTAGTTTTTGCAGACAGGTTTCAGGCTTCACTCAGTTCTATGTGCAAGACCCTAAAGAGGGTTCATGAAACTGGTACTATTGACAATAAAAGTTGTCGAAGAAGAAAACCTAAAGTTCCTTGAAATAAATTTTCTGTTTGATAGACGACAATCCCATAGAGATATTACAAATACCTCTGTACGTACAAGTATTAGCGTTTCTATAATAACGTAAGATATACAATAGCTCGAAATGGTTTCAGTGGGTACTTAGCTGCTTGGAAACGTTTGCCGAGAAGAGGTGGCCAAACAGTTAGTGTAAAACAGCTGAGCAAAGCACGTTGGTGGATAAACACAGTTGTGGACTGTACCTCAACCAAGTGTGTCTGGGACTTACATAATATCAAAGGTACCCTGACTGCTGGCAGATACAAACAGGTTCTGATCCACCATGCCATTCCATAAATAATTCATCTTACTAAACAACGGTTTTATCTTTTAACTTGACAATGACTTCTTTCACACAGCAAACGTAGTGAAACCAATTTGAACGTAGAAAAGCCGATGGGCCACTCACAAATATGTCGTAGTATTCATAAAGTATTGTTGTAGTTTTACATGAATGTTGAGGCAAGCAAACAACTTGGATGAATTATGGAAAGTGTTGCAAGATACTTGGAACAACATTTCACAGTCTTTTATAGACAAACTGTGTAGAAGCGTGATATCAGGTTATATATAAAACAAAGGACTCTCATACCAAACATTAATGTTCTGAACAATATATTCATTTGCCTTTGTATCTTTTCTGGCATAGTTCAGTGTTGTTATGTTTATACATATTGGTTTAATATAATTTGCATGAAATATCCACTTTGACTACTGTTTCCATATTTACTTTTAATAATATATGTATATATAACTCAATTACAAGTTCCTTTTATTCGTTTATTTTAGCCATGAATCATTTCTATTGGCAATATCGTTATGAATGTTATTTCATTATAAACAAGTCATCACGATTATTACCCAATGGTGATATTTTCGATTAAAAGCTAAGCATTTCGTGACTGCGTGGATAGGAAAAGATATACAACATTTAACGTCATCTAAACAATTGCTAACGTCCGCGTGATTAATAACTCTTTCTTTTTTTTGTCTACTTGACAACTGGCATCTAACATGACGTGGCATGTGGAAGAAATATGATATTGGGTGCCTTTCTACGTCTACAATAGGATTAATAATAATCAACTGTTTCGTGTTTACAATTCAATATAAGTTAGTAAATATAATATATTTATCTATACTGTCTCGGTGTTGCATTAATGTGGAGAATACTGTTAAGTGGTCGTATTTACCTAGCTTTTTAAAGACTAGTATAAATTACATACCAATCACTAAATGGAATAATTGCATGCTGGTTGTATAAATTATGAGCGAAATTTTAAGTTATCATGAGTAAGGAGGAGAAATATTAATCACCATAAAGCTTGCTTTAAATTATTAAGAACTGGTAATAGACCCACAAATATTTTGCGGTCAAATATGTATTTTTATTGCAATTTTTTAAATGCAGGATTTTTTAATTATTTCAATCGAATTCTAATCGCAGACACCTAAATTTATAAGTTCAATAATCTTAGGCCTAACGGCCCGGCGTGGCCAAGCGGTTAAGGCACTCGACCCGTAATCTGAGGGTACTGGGTTCGAAATCCCGTCACACCAAACATGCCCGCCCTCTCAGCCGTAGGGGCGTTATAATGTGACGGTCAATCCCAGTATTCTTTGGTAAAAGAGTAGTCCATGAGTTGGCTGTGGGTGGTGATGACTAGCTGCCTTTCCTCTAGTCTTACACTGCTAAACTAGGGACGGCTAGTGCAGATAGCCCTCGTGTAGCTTTGCGCAAAATTCAAACCAAACCAAACTTA
Organism: Tachypleus tridentatus; assembly: GCF_004210375.1. Lineage (NCBI taxonomy): Eukaryota > Metazoa > Arthropoda > Merostomata > Xiphosura > Limulidae > Tachypleus > Tachypleus tridentatus. The sequence goes on from NC_134825.1 coordinate 55,324,534, forward strand.
GGCCTAACATTAATATAGCCCTTTAGTAAGTGCGATTACCTTTCGTAAAGAGATAAATTAGCACTGTAAACTTCATATATTTTTTTGCTTTAGTTTAGTTAGGGTTAAGGCGTACTTACAAAGTACGTTTACATCCGCTGAAATGAAGTGTGCGCGCATTTTCAAGACTGATAAAAAAGTATTATAATAATATATTATTTTTGAGAATACATGGTTTAAAAATCAATGTGTTTATTTTACACATTAAAGGTTCTTACGTAGGCAATTTTGCAATTATATTTTCCCAATATGATAATAATACAAATAAATGAAGAAACAGGAACAGAAGATTGGCAACCTACTAAGTTATAATAACAAATGTAGCTCAGAAAATGGGAACACAAGGTTGGTTATTTTGAAGTTAATTTTGATCACACAGGTTCTGTCTGAATTGTGACTTTCTAATCTCTAATATACATATTACATATACAGTATACATATTCTTCTGTAACCTGTATAAGAACAAATTTATTTATTTTGAAGTATTATTACATGCCACATTATGTTGTCTAATTTTTATGATTTAGATATTAATTAATTATGAATAAACTTTTAAAACAGTATCATATTCGTGTATATAAATATACAAAAAAGTCATTTCTTCATTCCGCTCCTATATACACAAACAAGCAATACTGATATTTACTAATCACTTTGTTTGGTTGGTTTTTAGATTAAAACCACGTTGAGTTATCTATTAAATCCACCACGGAGAATTGTACTCTGGATTTTAGCCTTGTAAGTCTGTAAACGAACCGTTGTCTCGCTGGAGGACTAAGTAATGAGCAGTGTAATAGTTGTACAACACGTAACATTAAAGTACTCATCAGTTCATTTGAAACTAACTACTAACAACAAGTTAACATTCGTAAACTCAGAAGGTTCAAAGGGATTAAAAGGTCGTTTGATTGCAAAAGTGACAAAGTTACATTCTATAACTGTTTGTTTTTAAGGAAAACAACCTTGATATTTCTAAGGAAAACGTTAACAGGTGTTTTTTTAAGCTTTCAGTAATTTTAATTACGTTTCATCATTGATACTTCCAAATCTGTTATCCCAAATAACGTTTGTAAGCATGATTGTTAAGTTTGTGATATGTAGGCCTACTTTAAGGAGGATTCGTTTAGTTAGGTTTTAACTGATTCTCAGTATAATTTTGACTTTAACGGAGATGAAGTCATTTAAAAAAAAAGAATAATTTTAACTTTTCTGGGGTTATACCCTCGTGTAACGGTCAAATGTTTGTGACTTTGAAAAATACTATAATTGAGGATCGACTTTTACTTAGCATGCATTTCAAAGTAAGAGTCCACAAAATGTTAAACAAAACTCCAGTTAATATAAAAAGACAATAAACAACAAAGTAGCAATTTTAAACTTTTATTCACAAAATAGGTAAACATAAAAACTGACATATTATGCTAATAATAGAATAATTAATATTTCAAATAAACATGTTACATATCTGTCTACCAGTAATATTAACACCCTTATCTTATCTGTGTCTTTAAAATTACCATATTTTGATATTATGATCGCAATTAAGATACGACAATTAACTTGCAATTAATAGTTTGTTCTTATTCTATTGTTATTTCCCTGCTTAAAGAAAATTATTTGTATATGACTAGATTCAATGTTCCCATCCCTGAATGATATTATAAAGGACATTTTTAGGTCTATATGACAAAGGTAGACTATTTCTCTCCTTCGATCAACTTTAAGGTTTAACTCTAACTAAACCAGTGTACTTTTGACGCACTCCACAGAAAGATTTCTCATCAACGTTCTACGGGATTGTTTTATTACCTATTTTAATAATTGTAAACTGATCGTTCCCATATACACAACCGACGTGATACTTTCTTAACGACTGTTGTATGCTGGTATTTAACATTTTGGCTCCCACACGACCCACCGATGGGTCGTGATAATCTTCCAGCAAGACCCACATGAACCACTAATGAGTCGTGCTCTATTTGCTTTTTAAAAGACCACTTACTGGCTGGGACACAACGGCAACATATGCAATCTTCTTAAATAAAGTAACTGTAAAATGACTGGTGAGACCCTGAAAAATATCGGCAAAATAGGCTTGGGAGCCAATGTGTTAAACTTTAAGTCTATGGATTGAGTAGTTAATCATGTACATGATGCTTATATGTTACACAAACTTATGGACACTTCATTGACTGATTTGTGGCGTCTTAATGTGAAAAAAACGCTTAAAGGTTTGAAAATGTTTATTTTCAACCTCACCTTGGAGGTGGCATTTACAGCAGACGTCTTACTCAACATGCAACAGGAATTACAGAAATAAAACACGCAGCTTATTGGACATGTTTCCAAGAAGATTTCTTCGGTTGCTCGTGTAAGTCAACTGGTTTCCTCAGCGGGTTACTAATGCTAACTTTTTTTACTACTTAAGAAGGAACACTTTTATTGAACGACTTGAGCCGGGTGTGTCCAAGTGATTAGTGTCTCCGCGCTGTGAATTTGAGTATTGCCACAAAAAGTGGCCTTACGGGTGAAAGATCTGATCAAATACACTTTTAACAGGTAAGAAACGTCAATGAGTTGGATGGGAATGCTGTTGATTACTTACCTTCTATATGGTTCCTCGGTTTAAAATTAAGGACTGCTACCCGCAGTCATACTTTGTCATAAGAACTCTTATGAAGCAAAATTAAAGAAGCTTCAGTTTTACTTTGCTACACGTACAACAGTCGTTCTAGACCAGTATTTTTAGTTACAATTTCTCTCGATTTTGAGTTGCCTGGCGACTATTTCTTACTTAATATACAGTCGTACAACAGTCGTTCTAGACTAGCATTTTTAGTTAAAATTTATCTCGATTTTGGGTTGCCTGGTGACTATTTTTTACTTAATATACAGTCAATCAGCTTTCGTCAGTATATTAGAACATTGTTTAAAAAAAATTCAAGTAGATCCTTCTCATTTTCTGAACATTCTTATTCGCTGTGACTGTAATACACGTGTTGCTTTTAAAAACGTAGCAAATGTTATACAGGAATTTGTGAAAACTAGTGTAAAACTCACATCTACAACCTTTTAACATATCAGTTTCAGTTTTAACCGCAAAAACGCATCTTTGTCATTAAACAAAGTTTTCGCATTATTTTAACGTTTCTGTTTTCCTAACTATTATTATATTTTGCTTATAAATCCGAGAATCGCCTAATTGCTTTTATACAATTAAATAATGTTGTGATCCACATTGCATCATAGTGAGTGATTTTATGTTATTGGTTTGTTAGAACAGTAACTAAACAATAACATTTTCTTTTTAAAGCACCTAGGGAACTTCAGTAGTAATTAGATGGAATAATTTCAGCATTGACCCCATGTATTTTAACGGAGTTGTTTTTTAAATGATCGTGTTAAGTATTGTGTTAAGTATTTTGTAAATTATTACATTACTTTTACCTGAAGCAGTTACATAAACACATAAAATACACGTTTTTCAATATTCATGGCGTGATAATTTATTTTAAGGCTATATCTGCCATTAGGGCTACTATATACATAACTAGGTGTTGTTGCTGTTTTTGTTTTTTTTAAGTTATACACTCTATATCCACACTGATCTAAACCACAATATATGTGTATACATATATAGATTAAACTAGTTGGTAATATTAACAGACGTTTTCTCGCAAACATATGTTTTATATTAACTTTTACACAACTTATACTTCTCTAGTCAATGATATGGTATATAGTTTATTATGTCTGGTATATCTCATACCGTATGGTTATTCTTCATCTATCAAACACGACATGTTACATCACTGGTAGGAATACTTGACGTATAATTTTTCTACATAAATATTTCCTTTATTTTTATTACTCTGCAATAATTTTTTTGGCAGCATGAAGAAATAACTGAAAAGTCCGTGTTTGTTTCAAGGTAATAGTGGTCCGCAGGGAACATGAGGTTCCAGCCAACGATTTGTATGAGAACTGGATTATTATATTTAGAGACAGGAAAACCTGATACATCAATACACTTACATTAGTAACAGTACAGTTTACAATTGAAGTGGCCAGAGTAGATGGAAACTACTACTTAATTATGCATTTTGATAACACACCAGCGAGAATTTTATATCCTGAGCTTCCACACAAATCTTGTGTCTGGACAGATATAAGAACTTAAAGAAACGTATATTTAAACTCAGATGTGGAAAAACCAACTTTGCTATATAGTAATTGCAAAGAGAACACTGTGTATATAATACAATCATAACCTATATTTTTCATGGGGATTAGCTCTTCACTTATGTTTTATAACACCTAAAATTTATTAATATAATTTGTCAGAGCACAAAATTTTATCACTAATTTGGTTTCAGAAACGCCGTTAAGCCAGTAAATAATGTTTTGAGAACTGTGGCTGATATACTTAATGGAAAATAGCGAACACGTTTGTGAAATGAGAAAACGAATAATATAACTAAATCACTGCCCAATAACTCGTGCAACTCTCGCTCATTGATTTTTGTGGTTTGAATCAGTTGTATGTTCTGTAATTCTTCTCAGAAAGTATGTATCTCTATAAAATTCCACTTAACATATTAACATAGAAGAACGTTTATTTCTTTTCTTCTTTATAGTGAAAAATGTAATATAATTTTTCAAGAAATTCCGTGTTTTTTTAATACACCATGATTTGTTTAATTAGTTCATTTCAAGTTTAACGATACAAATTATAATAATTTACAAACTAGTCAATATTTATTAACCATACTATTTCAAAACACTGGATGAAATAAATTTACAGTCTTTCTATTTATTGCTTAAAATACTGTGGTAATTTTGTAGATTTAGCGAGAAGTTTAACATTCGATGGCCTTAGCTCACGACGTACTTTTAAACAGGGCCTCCTCTTGGGATGAATGACGCGTGCTCCTGTACAGAGTTCCCATTCCAATGGGCACCAAAATCGACATTGCAATTAACAGTTCTTGTCAATTTGACTGAAGCAGGGGCGCAGGTTACAAAGTTCACATAAGCAACAGTTTTCCCTCTGCTTTTAACAGTGCTTCCATGGGACAGGTATCTAGGATTTTGCATAACCTAATATTTCAAGTAATTCCAGATCGTTTGTTCATTAGCTAACACTTTTACCAAAACACGATTGGACAAAAAACAACAACAAAAAAAACAGAAGAATGCCGTATTCTTTGTGAAAACCGGATACAAGGCTGGCCACAAAATAGATATCGACATGCTATCAAATTTAGTGAACATGTGTACTAGTCTTTTACTGATAAACGGAAAGAAAAAAATGGATTCTAAGTACAAAGAGCGTATGTGTAGTACTTGTGGAAAATATCCTCGATATCAGTGTGGATACAACTGTTTGGACCCAGAGGTCGAAATGGCAAGAAAAGCAGGTGGAAACAACCTTAGACCAAACTAAGGCACAAAGAAAGAAGAAAGGAAAGACTGATTACACTAATCCATTGGAGAGTTATCAAGATGAGAAGTCTAGTGGTACTTCTGAGGATCCCCTGGATTTCACATCACAGATTGTCCAATAACTCAAGTGTGAATGCAAGGTGTGGTTTTAGCACTTCAACAGGGTGTGGAAATGATGCCTATTCAATCCGGCATTACTTTGGTATCTAATCCACAGCGACGCCAAATGAAAAAAGCTCAACGGAAGGCATCAAATTTCAGTGCTCTTGACAAGAACAATCGATTGCTTGACTGTATTAAGGATTATATACACCATTTTATTCTCAGGAGATCCAGATAGTCTAATGAACGCGATTGAAAACGACATATATAAGAAACCTATGTTATTAAAGTCTGCCATACAGCCTAAATCCTGGGTGATTGGCCCGTGGAAGCACTGTTAATAAAAGGCTTAATTAAGTCAGGATGATCCGGTGTTTATGGCGGAGATGATCCAAGGTTTAAAACAAATTGTTATTAATTTGTTAACAATACGGTGAAGAATTTTTATTGTCTTTCACTTAGACTTTTTTTTTTTACCCAAACCAATTCCGATGATCTATATCTTATTTATCGAATTTGGTTAAAGTGTATTATGTATATGTACTATTCAACGCAGGTATCACTTTTAAAAAAAGACAAATATGAGCAGTTGGTTAAATAACGCTGATGAAAACTTAAATCTGCTTTTCACTTTAAGGGTTCTAGTTATCGTATGTTTTGTATAATCAAGTCGAGTACCAGGTACATTTTATGGAATTACTGTTCGTTTTCAGATATTTTGTTTTGCTTATCTTTTTAATTGATAAGCACAAAGCTACACAATAAACTAGTTACTGTGCTTTGCCAACTATTGAACTCCAAACCTGAATTTTAACGAAAATTAGAAGCCCTCAGACTTCCTTTGAGCCACTGATGATAGGCCCGGCATTGTCAGATGGTTAAGGCGTTCGACTCGTAATCCGAGTGTCGCCGACTCGAATTCCCGTTACACCAAACGTGATCGCCCTTTCAGCCCTGGGGGCGTTATAATGTGTCGATTAATCCCAATATTCGTTAGTAAAATAGTAGCCCAAGAGTCGGCGGTGGGTGGTGATGACTAGTTGCCTTCTTTCTAGTCTTACACGTGTAGCATCTCACGAACCTAAAAACAACAACAAAGAAACAATAAAACCACTGCCAGAAGGGCTATAGATGTAATGAAATTCCTTACTGATTAAAGCGAAGAAAAACAAGAAACAGCAGAGAGATAGTCTGACAGGTCAATCTTTCCTTCATTACTAAGTCAACCTGTCACTGGATGTAACATATTAGCATTTTTTTTCTAGTATACCAGACTTCGCTTATTAGTTTACGTCACTGTCAGCGTGCTATCGATATTAAAAGTCAAGTTCTAACCTTGAAATCTAGGGGTAAGCAAATAAAAGTGTTAAAACTCTTTGAATTAATTTGCTCAAGATTGTTTTATTAATGTAAAGTACCGTTAAAAACATAAATATGAAGCTTAAATATTTATTAAGTCAGTGTATGTGTTTAAGATCGGGTCTACAGGGACTGTCTATAGTTCGATACAATATTCAATAGATTTTTGAACTTTTTAATCTTCATGTTATGAGAAAGAGTATACGTTGAAAGAACTATATAAATAACATTGTATAATATAACATCTGATAATAACAGATCTATATTTTGTTTTATATGAAAACAACGTGTGTTTTTTATACGTATGGAGTATCAACTATACTTCTTTGTTTCAACTCCATTTCTATTTATTAAGAATATATCGATTGTGTTTACATGTGATACTTATCAATCACATTAATTCATCATTGTAAAGAGTATAAAAAATTATTATGTGTATGAAATAAAACAAATCTCAAGCCCATTTGGTTGGTTGATTGGGGATTTATGGTACAAAGCAATGAGACTATCCGCGCCTTCCTTTTGACAACAAAGTACTTTGTCTCTTGTAATATTTCTATTTTAATTGTAAATGAGAACCCTATTCAAAGATAATTATTATTCTTATGTTGAATGCATAAGATCGGAAATAATTATTATTCTTATGTTGAATGCATAATGAAGTTCTAGACATAAATGTTCACATTCGTGTTAAAGAAACAAGCCAAAAATTTTTATAACCGTGTTCATAAGTGTTTTGGCAGAACAAATTACACAAGACAGGAACATATCAATTTTATTCTGTGTGAACTGTTTTCGTAGAACTAATTCTCCTGTTAAGTTTTTTTTTTAACATTAAGCACGTCGCGAAATTATATGTTTGTGCAGCCGTCTATTATATATTCGCAAGTAACCATTCAACTCTGTCGAATTTTTAATAGGGTTAAGCGGTGGCCTTCATTCAGTCGTGTTCATTTGACACTAAAATACAAACCGGTTATCCTACCTTAACTCTCGTGTTGCTCCGGCCCTTTCTGTACCACAGATTGACTCTCGTCTCCTAATTCATCTAGTAACGCCCTTGAGCAGGAGAGTGTAAGAGCTTCACACGGAAGGTAGTGAAAAACTAACAACAAACTAAGCTTATGTCACATGTAATTTGACGCTAACTTAAAGAGCGTAAAATGACAAAGGAAAATGTATCCTATGTAAACTAAAATGAGCGTAGAGATGCTGCCAACTTAGAATAGTTAAAAATGAATGTATGTAACTTTCCCCTTTATTCAGTGGAATAATTAGTTTCAAAGTATTTAAACATAGTGATAATTTATAAAACTAACAGATATTGGTTTTGAAATTCAAATATTTTTCACGCTTCAGAGGCCTCGATCATTTGCGTTTCAAAATGTTAGAAACTTTTCAACGCCTTGGATACAATTAAGATACAACTCAAGAAATATTATTAAAATTAAAACGTAGGTTTAATTCGTCTGTTAATCGTATGTTCAACTAAACAGCAGCTTATGCAACACGAAAAACAAATATTCAAGTCATGACCTCCTGGTGTCAGACATAGCTATACCATATTTAGAACTGCTAACCAAAGGGAGGGTAACCAGTTAGTAGCACCTACCGCCTTTTAGACGGCTACTCATAGCCAAGTACGAGATTGATTGTCACAGTATAACGTCCACACAGTTGAAAGTGCTACAAAGAAGCAGGACTTACATTTAACGATTCAAGACTGGGAATGATAAGTACTACGCTACGCACAACATTCAGTCATTTGCAGTTGTTTGTATGGATGAAACATTAGTTATGGAAGTAAAAAGCACGTGACAACCTTCAAGATTAAACGAAACTTCCTCATGAAACTTATTTTCATCAAACGGTTTTTCGTCATCATCTGTCTTTAAACGATTTCCAAATCCAAAACATTCTGTTGTTATTAATTTTTGTGCTTTGAAAAGGACGATGTTACGGCGTAGAATGAACTAACATAGTAGCAGAGTTTTTATAACAAAACTTATAGAACTAACACACACATGCTCCTTACATGTTCTATCTCAACATGTTTCAACATGGAACTTGTTGTCCGCCTACTGTTGTGTCAAATGTAGTATTATGATACCTAAAGTATGTTGAGAACCTATCGAGTGGCTTACATATTATTCTGAGAGCCTTTATTATTCCACGAGAGAATGGTTACGTGACTCCAGAATTAATTAATCGTCAAAGTAAAACACGATAGAAAATGAACTTTTCTAATTCTTGAAAGTCTGTAGAAACTAATAAGAATTTAGTGTTAACAATATAATAGGCCTAGTAATAATGTCTTATAACTTGGAAAAGGTGTTCAAACCACTTTCTCAGCAGTTAATGTTTTTCAAATGATTCTTTCTTGTATATTTACTGTTCAACACAATGGATACTAGTTTGTTTGTTTGTTTGTTTTAAATTTCGCACAAAGCTATTCGAGGGCTATCTGTGCTAGCCGTCCCTAATTTAGTAGTGTAAGACTAGAGGGAAGACAGCTAGTCATCACCACCCACCGCCAACTCTTGTGCTACTCTTTTTACAAACGAATAGTGGGATTGACCGTAACATTTATAACGCCCCCACCGCTGAAAGGGCGAACATTTCTGGTGTAACCTAGATTCGAACCTCCGCAACCCTCGGATTACGAGTCGCATGCCTTAATACGCTTGGCCATACCGGACCATGAATACAAGTAAAAGTGTCTGAGTGAATGTGTGGGTTGACGTCTACTAAGAGGTTCGTTTGCAACCTTTTTAATCTGAACATTAATTTATGCACACATGAGTTAAATGATTAAATCAGAGATGCCTAAAGTTCAAATATAAATGTCACTAATTTTGTATTACTGAACTGAAGTAGGTCGACACTCACCAGCACCCATCGTCCGGTTTGTCTGGTTTGACCAGGATTGTCTTCTTATAACACACCCTCAGCTGAATGTTTGGAGCGCACTCGGTGGCATTGCTTTCGACAGACTGACATTGTTATCATTAGGCCACGCTGGGCCAACTGATTTTCAAAATAGGCATAACAATTGCTCGCCACAGAAACACACAATTTAAGTGTTTCATAGTATTCGTATTCTAAACGTTTGCTAGTTGTGAGACATTAAATATACTATAGAACATAAGTCCTAGTAAATGTCTCAAAAGTTTCGTTAGTGGAAGTCACCGAACTGATTAGTTAAATTGTCCGGGTTACCCTGAAGTTATGTCAATATTTTCCTTTTATTACCGTTACTGGTCTCAAGACAAGACACAGTTTGAAATGAGAGGTGTGAAGTACACAGATTGTCTCACTGTCCCTTCTAGTTTATTTAAATACAGATTGTCTTACTGTCCCTTCTAGTTTATTTAAACACAGATTGTCTTACTGTCCCTTCTAGTTTATTTAAATGCAGATTGTCTTACTGTCCCTTCTAGTTTATTTAAACACAGATTGTCTTACTGTCCCTTCTAGTTTATTTAAACACAGATTGTCTTACTGTCCCTTCTAGTTTATTTAAACACAGATTGTCTTACTGCCCCTTCTAGTTTATTTAAACACAGATTGTCTTACTGTCCCTTCTAGTTTATTTAAACACAGATTGTCTTACTGTCCCTTCTAGTTTATTTAATATTTACTCTTTCATACTCTTTTTTTCTTTAAAAAGTTGTAAATTGTATATCTTTGGACCTAACGTAATTGATTTTCGTTCTTTATGTCCAAAACGTTTGTCTAATAATCAGTGTTTAACTTTTAACAAGCATTCCACAGACATCTACTAACGTACCTGTTTTTAAGTCATTAATTAACAAACAACTCATTTCATGTTTTTAAGAACATTGTTTCTATCTAAAAAATACTCAAACACACTTGACGAGGTAATACTGACATCCAGTTGTGTTTATTTTTTTGTTTTATACTTTTCATAAAATGTTATAATAGCTCTTCAGAAACTTTACTTTCTCTGTGGTCAACCAATGCTTTATAATATTCACAATCTGTCATACATACGTCCTCCGCTGGTACAGCGGTAAATTTACGGATTTACAACGCTAAAATCAGGGGTCTGATTCCCCTCGGTGGACTCAGCAGGTAGCCCGATGTGACTTCGCTATAAGAAAACACATATGCGTGCACAAAGATGAATAGAATCCCCCAAGGTATAGTTATGAAGTCTCGTTATGTAACATATTACTGGATTGAAGTCAACAGGCATGTTATGGACTGGAAAAGTTCAACTCATCGGAGGTATCCCTAAAATGTGTGTGATTATGAAGTGCAGCTAAATGTTATTACGGTTGTATAGTAGAAGACAGTAAACATATTTATGTATTAAATGTTTCCGATGATAAACGACTAAGTCACTATTTGTTCAGGTAGACTTGCGGCAAGACACAGTGGTAAAAGGAAACGTGACACAAGTGGAAACAATGGGTGACAAATTGGTGTGTTCTGTTTGTATTTGATTGGTCTCATGGACGCACAGTTTGCACGAGGATTTGTCACGCACCAAGTGGGCAGCATTACATTAAGATTGCCTCCCAAGCTGCCACCTGAGCCTACAATAACATACAAGACTGAACGTTATCACGTTGAATTTCTAATATATTACTGCACTCCGCCAAAATGAATAATTTATACTCACGTTAGACGTAATCTAGCTGATGAAGGGGTCATTACATGGTGAAATTGCATAATGAAAGAAATGTCCAATTAAACATCTATTTGCAAAATACGTTAAAGTTGTTGTCTTTCTTCCTTCGGGAATGATTACGTTCTATGAGAAATAAATAAATGTTTGCTTGATACAGTAAAATACTAATAATGATTTCACACAAGGTAATAAAAACGATCCCTCCATACATATACTGGCAGAAGATGTTGTCTGATCGACGGACCCACAACAAATGTACAGTTTGTGATAAGCTGCTTTCCACTACTTTGACGACTACTTTGACAGAATTATATTTTTATCTCGTCCAATCAAGAAGTCCCACCTTGTCTAAACTTTCAAAAATGAAAGTTTGTTTCTTTGTTGATAAGCATAATAAGCAATTACCTGTGATTATCGGATAACAGTTTTAAGCGTGATAATCCCACAACTTTAACTCTAAACCGCCGTGGGAGCTAAAATGTAAACAGTACAAAAATATTTGGTTTGTTTGCTTTTGCACAAAGCTATTTGAGGGCTATCTGTGCTAGCCGTCCCTAATTTAGCAGTGTAAGACTAGAGGGTAGGCAGCTAGTCAAACCACCTATCGCCAAGTCTTGGGCTACTCTTTTACCAATGAATAGTGGGATTAAGCATCATATTATAACGCCCCCACGGCTGGAAGGGCGAGCATGTTTGGCGCGACGGGGATGCGAACCCACGACCCTCACATTACGAGTCGCACGCCTTAACACGCTTGGCCATGCCGGGCCATAAAAATATTTGTACGTTTAATAAGAACATGAGAATTACTTATTACTATAAACCAATGAGAAAAAGCAGCGTAAAATGAATAATTAACCATTTAAACGAATTTTCAGTAAATAACGAGGACAGATGATTAAACAATCATATATAACTGACTTTAACAGCAACTAAAGAAATGAAAAGAAAAAATAAATATAAACTTAAAATCAGATGAAATGGGATACGGCAAAGCACCGCCGTTAATGTTTAAGACTTTGTTAACGTTACTCTTTTCAACGTAATCAAGAGATGGGGTGGGTGGAAATAAATTGGTATAAATTCAAATAAATATCACGCGACATTATAATAGCATAATATTAGTCAGAGTAAGGAGAAAAGTGTCTCGATTAAAATGATTGGAACATTTCAAATCTGAAATTAGTAATGGTTTTATTTTCCTGTACGTTTTTCTTGGTTTCCTTCATATGATTTCATTGGTGGAAATACGTATAATGTGTATTTCAACAAGTTTATGTTCAAATACATGTTAGAAGGAACAGGAGTGTTACTATCGTGTTTCAGATGTTCAGTATACATGGTATCATTCAGGTATACTGATCTATAACAGAAAAGCATGGGTCGGTGGGTAGCAAAGTGTATCACCTTGTGACAGGAAAGGATCCATAATCACACAGTTTAGTAGCAAAAACCGTTGATTTGATCCAAGCACAATACACAGTTTAACCAAACAAAAGATATGTCAGAAAAAACGATATGACCAGGGCTGTATACATAAGTTGCTTCCATAACATATTTTTTTAACTGTGACATATCTCAAGCAAACGTGAGAAACGAAACAAATATGCGTGCTATGTCATACAAAGGTATACCGGTCAAGTCGTCGAACGCAGAGCCTATGTGTTTCTGTTTGACTGGACTATTGAAATGGATGCTTGAAAATTTTCTTCCTACATTAGACATTTCAAGCTTACAAAGATAAGTAGTGTACTTTGGTCATTTCAGCCTTTGGCAATGGAATCTAAACTGAACATCTATTGTTTGGATGCATAATCGTCAGACAGAGCAGGACTGGACATAGCGACATGGACTTCAACAGCGTGGTAAGGCTCCATATAATTTCCAATTCAATGGAATTCCACTATGCGCAGACGAAGACTTTCTAGAGCCGATTTAAATTGTTTAATTATTTGTAGTTAAGCACAAAGCTACACAATGGATATCAGGTGTTTAGCGTTATAAATCTGCAGACTTACGGCTCTGCCACTAGGGGTCATCTGTTTAAGAAATTTCTTGCATTCTCTTGCGGCATTGTAACATCAGCAAGCTAGCATTAATGTATTTTTTCGAGTCAGTAACTTGTATCACAAACCCCTTAAAAAACTTTTATTACATGTTTTCTATCATTTATAAATTTTTTGTGTCGAAGCCGGATTATAATAAATTATAAGTGCATTTGCAAACATTTAAGTAAACACATTTCATCCAATGTTATGACATAGTTACTTCCATTTGTCTGTTTTTAGTGCTTTACATGTTTCAGAATAGGAGAAGCTTACATTCGTAAGTCTCGAAATGTAATTGTTCCATAAGAAATCGCTCTGAAACGTCGTCTACATTTGGAAATTACCACACTTCAATTAAAGTTGTATTGGAAAGCTACGACTTTAAAGTATGTACTTACGGGTTAAAATCCTCTCTGTTCAGCAGTAAACTTACAACACTGATATCTGGGGCTAGACTCTACGTGATGGACAAAGCAGATAGCCGAATATGGTTCCACTCTAAAACAAACAAAAAGTATTCCATGAAAACTAGTAAAGATAAAAAAATCTTACTTGGTTAAGTATAATGTTTTAAACAAAAGTTACCCGTCAATTTTTTTATTCAGTACAAAGATCCGAAAAATGTCTTTATGAGAGCGGATCCTGTTGGCTGGCTGGTTTTATGTGAGCAACGCCTCATAATAAGTAAACGCTAGAGAGTGTTCAAGTGTTTGTTGTTTTTTCTTTAATTTCACGCAAAGCTGCACGAGGGCTATCTACGCTAGTCGTCCCTAATTTAGCAGTGTAAGACTAGAGGGAAGGCAGCTAGTCATCACCACCCACCGCCAACTCTTGGGCTACTCTTTAACCAACGAAGAATGAGAATGACCGTCACATTATAACGCCCTATGGATAAAAGTAAGAGCAGATTACGAGTTAAGCGCCATAACCATCTGACCATGCCTACCGGGTCATGTTTGTTTGTCTTACTAACGCATAAGGTGTCGGTCTGGGTTGATAATTACTTTTTTTTTTTAGTATTTGTACTCAGAAGTAAATCTTGAAGCTAAAATAATTTGTCTTCAGACACTGAGTGTTATTTCCAATTTAGTATTGTAAAAAACTTGAAAATAGAATTTGCGTAAATGAATACTTATATCTATTCATACAAAATTTGATAAATATTTTAAAAGATGGTCCGGCATGACCAGATGGTTAAGGCACTCAACTCGTAATCCGAGGGTCGCGGGTTCGAATCCTCGTCACACCAAACATGTTCGCCCTTTCAGCCATGGGGACGTTATAATGTGATGGTCAATCCCACTATTTGTTGGTAAAAGAGTAGCCCAAGAGTTGGCGGTGGGAGGTAATGAATAGCTGCCTTCCCTCTAGTCTTACACTGCAAACTTAGGGACAGCTAGCGCAGATAGCCCTCGCGTAGCTTTGCGCGAAATGCAAAACAAACCAATCTTAAGAGATATGTAATTAATATTGTCATTACTTAAAGAAGAAGAATAAAATTGTATTTGGAATATTTGTCGCAAAATTGACGAAAGTTATTACATTTCTTCTATAAATATGGAAATAAAACAACATATCATTCAGAATTTTTTTTACGCGAGAAGTCTGCAAAGGTTTCAAAATAAAATAAACACAGCCAATGTAAATCACTCATAACCACCATCGGCTCTTCGAAATGAACAAGCTATATAATTTACGATGACGTCAGTCGTTAGTGTAATGAAACAGAAGTACGAATAAAGCACCTAACAGAATGATCCCACTCGGCTCTGAATGAAGCTGATACTGGACAAAGTAAGATACTGATTGGTTGAGCGACAAGCCTGTTTTAAGTAATGTATTTATTGAAGAGAGTAAATAGGGCCAAATTTTGTCCGCAAGGGAGAGGGGTGCCGACTGTAAGAAATTCGATTTCACGCACCACTTACTCCTCTAAACTGTGAGCTAGAGTTTGAAATTTGATAGAGTTCGCAAGTAAATGCGAGTAATTGATCTCTTTGACGTAGGCTTGAAATTATCTTCTCTGTGTTTCTAAAACAAGTGGAGAGGAAATGAAGGAAGTGGTATTAACTGCGTAGTGAAAAAGCTGCATATCTGTGTTTTACTGCACGAACTTTAATGAGCTGCCCACTGTAATACTGTCAGAAAGATGTAGAAAATATGCACTAGTCACGAAAGTACTGGATAGTTAAGAATGTTAGGAAGTATATAACTCCCATAAAAAACGTATGACTGAAGTAATGCTGCTTGAAGTGTTTGCCACGTATTGGTAAAAAATTAATAAAATATTGCGAGTTTCGTGAATTACAAGAACCACAAATATACTTGAGGGCTATCTGCAATAGCCATCCTTAATTTAGAAGTAAAAGACTGTAGGGAAAGCCACCCAACGCCACCTTTTGGACTAGTCGTTACAAACAAAAATTACATTGACCATAACTTATAATGTTCCTCTCTCCTTTTTCCGGCTGAATTAGCAAGCATGTTCGGTAATATGAGTCGAACCCATGGCCAGTAGTTTGTGAGTCAAGCCTCATAATCACCAGGTCATAACCAAGCCATAATCACTCCATGTATGACTTTGTAGAATGGACAGCAACTGCCTATTGTGGAGACACAAGTGTAGAGGGCAACGTTTCGAAAGTCTTCTGTCTGTCATCTTCAGGTCAGACGATGACAAAAGACAGAAGACTTTCGAAACTTCGCACTCTACACTTATTTCTCCATAACAGGCAGTTACCGTCCATTCTACAAAGTTTCATCATGAATACTCTAACTACGCAATCTGTCAAAGAACTCGATGTATATTTTTGAACGTGGTGAAAACAGAAAGATTAGATACTTAAATCACTTCGATTTTAGTGTAGCTCAAGAGTCATGCTTCACTCAAACATTTCATTCTGTCTGTTGGACTTAGAATAAAATGACTAAAAACAACGCCACCTAAGCCAGATCGCTTGACTACATAGTTTAAATAATTTTTCACAGTTACAAGGTTGTGCAGTGCATGCTTAAAAAAAGTTGCGATGGCCACACTTCAAACATTATTGTCATCAGCGTATTGGGTATAATATGCATACGTGAGGTTTAGTGAAGGTATACTGTTTACAAATGTGATGTAAAGAAGTGGCGAGAGAAATGATTCATACCAGACTCCTGTTATAATGTTTATTGTTTTTGATAGAGTATTATTCAATATAACAACTGCATTGTGGTTAATTAAAACGTTTGATATCTATCTAATGACAGCAATACTGACGTTTCACTGAATGAAATCTATATCTTATGGCATTATGCCACATACTATTTAAAGCTTAAATGAAGCAAAGCTCCTCTAGTGGCTTGAATAGTGTTGAATGATTTACAAACCAATTCCGTAAGTCATGTTGAATGATCTTTGGTTTGTATGTTTGTAAGTCTTTTTCGGTATAATACTTTCAACTTGCTTCTCAAAACAACTAATCAAATTAATTAGTCTGAAAATGTTAGGATTAGGACCACTGGCTGGTGAGTTTTTAGAAATAACTGTGATAATTACTTTTATAAATTTCCAATCCTGAAAGTACTTTGTTAATTGAGTTTTTTTTGCGATTTTCAAGTTGATCTTTAGCTCAGTTTTAGAGACCTTTCAGTTTGGAATGATGCCACTGCTGACGAGTGTATATCGGTGCTTAAGTTACTGACTAGCAAACTTCGATTATGTAAATCTGGATATTTATTTACATGGTTATCAATTGTTTTGTGGTTGTTCTGGTTAATGCTTGGAGAACATAGCTCGATAAAATATTTGCTTTCTCAATGTCTTTTTAAACTGTAATATTGTTATATTTAATGCGTGGAATATGTTTTTATTGTTTTTCTCAGAAATTAATTATTTTATTTTTTCGAAAAACCTTTGTGTTATTATGTGAATTATCAAGACTTTCTTGCGAAAGTCTATCCAGTTCATTTCTAAGTAGTTTTATGTTTCGTTTTATTTGTGTAGCTATTTTATTAATTTTAGGCTTAGGGGAAATATTCCACGTGGCTATCAGTAATCGCCTAAGGGATTAATTTTCGAAGATAATTGAATGTATTTTCAGCGTGACTTTCCAGTGATTGCCTCCAGAGGATATGGAGAATTAATTTTTTCTGCAGCTTTCGTTAGGGCTAGTGTAAGTTGGTCTGCAGCGTTATCTAATTGCTTTTTATTTTATTTTCATATTGTTTTTGAAGGAAAATATCAAATGTGTTGAACTATTTCCAGTTAGCCTGCGTGTAGTTAGAACTAGTTGGAGGTCTCATACTGGATGTGGTAACTATTATTTTAGTGAAAATGAAGTAGGGAAATGATCGCCAGAAATTTCAGGAAATTTCAAGTGTGACCTTCGTTGATTTGTATTTTGTTGGTGTGTTTGTGTTAATTCCATGAACATTATTATTTTTAGTAATGTGTGGAGCGCATTTTCGTTATTTGTGTGACTGCTGAAGAAATCTGTATGTGGGTCATTTAAATCTCCAATAAACATTAGTGGAGGGTGTTTGTTTATGCAACCTTGAAGATATGTAAGTGTTTTGAGAGGAGCTATATGTGGCAACTACCGGTATGACTTTGGCATTAAGTGGATATTACAAAATATAATTCTATTTGTTGTTGAGGTGAGACTTTTTCTATTTTATAATATTAAATTATTATTTAAAAGGACAGCTATACCACCATTATCTGTTTCAGCTGGGATTCAGTAAGATTTATACCCGGGGACAGCGACACTTGTTCCTTGTTGGCTAATGTTTCTGATATGACGATTACATCTGCATTGGAATTGCTGTTGATGTCGTAGAGTTCACGTTTCGTGGAGTAAAAAGCGCCTAGAACATTGAGCTTCATGTATACATGTTCATGTGCGTAGTGTTATGTGGTGTGGCTTTAGATTGAGAAGATGAAAATAATACTTATCCGAGTTACATATGTGAGCACTTGGTGATTCGTTAGAGCTTTCAGGTAGTTGAAATTGATGGGGGAATTCTCATAGCTCAACGTTAAGAAGTTATAACGTGTATTCGTCAATGTCTATATGAGGTGCTTGCGTGATGCTTTAGTGTTCTGTTTTGTTACGGGAGGGGGTGGGAGTTGAAGGTGTCCCAGCATGTTGTTTTCGGTTTTCAGACGAGTTATTACCTGTGAAGTTAAACGTCTGTGAAAGTGTTAAGTTTAGAGGTTGCGTGTTTGTGATACAAGAGGGTATCTTGGGGCAGTAGAGGTACGTCTAGCATGTTGTGTAAGTGTAGCCGTGGTTGGTGGAGTTTGCAGGAAGGGTGTTCTAGTTTGCTAGGGTTGTGGGTGGTTCAACATTGAGGTTTGTGTGTTAGTTAGTTTGATCTTCAGAACTAATTCTTTCCCACGGTGTCTTCCTTTTCTGTTCCTTCTTCTCACAGTGGTAAAAACCTTCGTCATCAGATTCTATGTTGGCATCATTGGATAGTGGGTCTATGAAATAGTATATGTCCGAACCCGAGACACGGGGTATTGTCTCTTGAATAGTATTGTCGCTAAAGGCGTCAGGAATAATGGTCCGTAACTATGTCTGCATCTCTTAGCGATTCTGGTTGGTCCTGTAGATCTTGTAAGAACACCAGATGTAGTCGAACTAGTGGTCGCAGAGCTCGTTTTTTGTTCATTTGATTCTGGTTCTAATAAGGAACGGGCTGTTGTCCCACTAGAAAGTAAAACATGCCTGACCTGTACTGCTGACATCACGTCTGGACAAGAACGTGTCTCTCAATTACTTCTCTCAAACTCATTGTAATGACTACCTCTACTTGTAACACTCAGATGATACACAGCCCCATCTTCAATTGGAATGAAATGAGTTATACTGTGGAAAAAGTAGGAAGTTTGGTGAAATAAATGGCAGATTTGAATTCGGAAAAAAAAGTAACTGTTTCTTTTAAGCCAGTTGAGAGTTAACTAAAAATATTTTTAAAAAATATGTGTTGTTTCCAGATGTTAATAGTCGTTAATTGATATTACATTCATCAATAAGTCTCCGTCATACACCTCAAAAACACACACACCTTACAAAATACATACACCATATAAAACACACACCTTATAAAATTTAATTTTAATCTATTAAGTAAAAACCAATGATTTATGAGCATGATTTAGAGTATTTAAAATCATACTATTTAGATTTCATTTCTGAAGAGTTGAAAATCTATTATTAAAGAAACGTTGGAACAACATCACACGAGACCATGTATTTAAAGTGTAAAAAAACAAAAACGATTTAATTAAAATGTTGGACAAAACAACATAATGTAAGAAGTTCTGAATTACAAATATGTTGGAAATAAAAGTGCCAATATAATATTTTCACCAATCATAAACTTGATCAGTTTGTAATAACTTTCTGGGGTATGTTTAAATAGGCTTAACGATTAATAATAATCAATAATAGAAGATGATAGATAAATGGTGCAATAAGATGTTGTTGGATGAATATATCTTTATAGCAACTTAACAGCTGAACATCACCTTTATTTTATTTTTGAAACATGATCAAAATAAGACGTAAGTTTCATAATTTGAGAAATTACCAGAAGTACACTACTTGCTTATTTATTTATACTTGTAACAGAGTATTTTTATGATTTCATATGATATTTTATGCTTGCTTTAAGCTTCTCGAATACAATTTGTTCATTTACCCAGATTTTTTATGTTAAACACTTTACGAACTGCATTTTTATGCATCAGTGTCGAGATTTAAATTATTTTCTTCAATTGTCATAATAAAAAGGCTTTTACTTGTACTTCTTAATAGTAGTGCACATTGTGTTGTTGTTGGGCTTAGGATTATTCAACGGTAGGTGTCTGTGACTTGTTAAAGATAAATTCAACGATAAATGGATAACACGCACTTCACTCGCTTTCAGAATAATATAAATATATTCGAAACAAGTTAAACTTATGTACAACAAATTCTTTTTCATTATTGATGTTACAGGCATGTCCTAAATACTATATATATATTATATATAGATAGATGGGTTCCTCTTACCAAAAGTACGTTTACGCTCATTTAACTATTTCAAAATTTCAGTTGACAAGCCGAACTGTCTTCTCTATTATAATACAATCGCTAAAAAATTCAAATATAATTCACTTCATCGTCGATACCGTACTAAGTACGTACTGTATATTTTGTTAACTAGAACTTGTTAACTTAATAAGTACATGTTGTTGTGGTTTTAGCCACTAAATATTTTATTAATTGGAAGCTGTTAACCTACTCACAATCTGCCATTTCGTTTTGTCCCAGTAAATGATTTACGAATAAAGCTTGTTAAATTACCCATTATATTTGGTTACATTTTTGTCTATACTAAGTATTATATGAATGGAGTTTGACTATTTTTACTACGTTCCCTCTTCACTCTTTATTTTTATCTTGGGAAATTGCTTGTTTATAAGTGTTGAGCTTTATTCCATGTTTTTTCGTGTCGCCGGATATACGTATATTTATTATGTAGTATAGTGAATGTGTTTTCGACAGAATCAATACAACAAACAATGCACTACGAAAGTCACAGATGATGATTCCTAAGAGAAACAGTCATCCTCAACACATGATCCTTTGTATCTGGGAGGCAACAGAGAGGAGGATCGGAAGACACAATTGGATAACATTAATGTTTGTTTTCGTTACTCTTATTCGATCTTTAGTGCTATTAAAAATCACACAGTCGTTACACCAGATTACCTGCTTTTCTTTTTGTATTATGGGGTTACATGGTCAGAACAAACCTCAAGTGCTGGACGTTTTCCTAGTTTACAAGCTTGCTACTGAAACTAGTGACGCCAATTAAGCCATGATTACTAAGATATGGAATGTAATGTTTAATTGGAAAGATGTGTTACTTTTTCTATAACTCTATCAGTTAACCAGAAGAAGAAAAAAGAAACCTGCGTCATATTGTTTAATTTCTCTGTGCTACTTTCAAAGCAGAAGATCATATTTATCCTTTAATGACAAAAATATAAATTAAAACTTCTGTATAAGCATGAGAACAAATTATTTAAAAAGTGTTTACACAAAACACACACGAATATCGCATGAATAAATAAGAGATCCGCTTGCTTTTAAATATTAAAATCGTGTTTATTTCAACTATACCCTTGTGAACCTGAGAGATAGCAGTGTTTCTTTAGACGAGTGACATAGTTTGCTATCATTCTGAATTGTACATGCTACAGTTATGAAGTAACTGTAAGTCACATTATAACGCCCGCTCAACTGTAGGGGCTAGCTTATTTGAACGGGGATTCAAAATCGCAACCTTCAGATTGCGAGCCGAGCGCTCTTACCACCTGGCCTTTATTATAAGTATAATAAGTTGTGATAAAATTAGCTGATTTTCCTCTAGTCTTTCAGTGCTAACTTGTGAACTGCTAGTGCAGACATCCCTCGTGTAGTTTTGGGTGAAATTCAAAAACCACATTTATGTGATACACAAGTCTTATATTTAAGGTAATATATTAGAACTCATCTGGAAACTCTTCGTTAAAACTAAGTAAGTGAAAATATCTTAGCCACAAATCCTCTGAAATGGTAAATCCTAACAAAATGTAGGTTAAATAACTATTATCAGAACCCTAATTGGTTAATTGAGAATAAACTGTAGAACAATGCTTATGCTGATGTGGAGTTGACTTCTAACACTTTAGAATAATAAAGAGTGCTTTTTATAATGTATTATTTGGGTATCTTACTCTTATATGAATATTTAACATTTTGCAATCAAACAGATTTAAGTAAACATACTAGTACTGAATAATATTTGTTGCTTAATATTTGTATGCGAATCTTATTTAAATAAATGAATAAATGTAAATATTATGGTTATATAATGTTTTAAATATATCATGTCGTTGTATAATTAAAGTTAACGGCCCGGCATGGCTAGGTGGATTAAGACGTTCGATTCGTAATCCGAGGGTCGCGGGGGTTCGAATCTAGGTCACACCAGAAATGTTCGCCTTTTCAGCCGTGGGGGCGTTATAATGTAACGGTCAATCCCACTATTCGTTGGAAAAAAAGTAGCCCAAGAGTTGGCGGTGAGTGGTGATGACTAAATACACTACTAAATTAGGGACGGCTAGCGCAGATAACCCTTGAGTGGCTTTGCGCGAAATTCAAAATAACAAATAATTAAAGTTAAAAGTTTAAAACAGATTTATTATTTTATAATAATGAATAGATACACGAGTTATCAATTTATGAAGGCGGTCACTTTCTAATGCCGTATCTGTCTGAACAAACTTAAAATAGTTCAACATAAAATATTCTAACAATTATAGAACACGTGTAAAACAAACCATTCCATCGAGAACCTTTTAAAAACACAATATTTTATTCAGGGGCAAAAGTAAACAGAAACGAATGATAGCATCAGTTGCACCTAATCGCTTTGGCACATTATATGACCTTTGTGAAGAACCAACGTGGCGAAAGAGAACCATTCATGTTCATTATAATCGCGTTATGTGACCAGCTCTACAGCGAGACTCCATGATTTGACAGCGGAGATGGTTTGATTGATCCTCAATTTGTCATTTCGGTAGCCTAATTTCATTGAATGAGGATGGGATAGAAGCGGATAAGACATCAGCCGAGGATTACTAATTATTTTCCCAATATTTCCCCAAGTGGCTCACTCTGGCAGCTGGCTAAAGTTGACATAGCGAGGCGAACTGTGAAAGAAACGACAACATCTATGTTCACGACAGATCTCGAGGGGAGGGGTCTGTTCACTTATTTTCTTTCAATTGCTCTCGTCAGTTCTCTTTCTTCGTCTCTGTGAGACGACGTATTTGCTTTCTGCTGCCAAGCTTAATATTTAAGCTCTTCCTTTTAGTTACCAGGTTGTCCTAGCTCGCTCCCCAGTGGCTCAGCGGTATGTCTGCGGACTTACAACGCTAAAAACCGGGTTTCGATACCCGTGGTGGGTATAGCCCATTGTATAGCTTTGTGCTTAATTCAAAACAACACCAACATCGTCCTAACTCTTATTATACAGTAAAATCCGACACTTTATACTCTATGTGTCTATGTAATTATGTGTATATCTATATATACTTACCTATTCATCTTCCCTGGTGCACACCTATATATTTTCCTGTCTATGTAAATTTGCACGCGTATTCCCCAATCTGGCAACAATAAGTCAAACTTGTTAATTTGGGGGTTCAAGGAGTCGTAGTTCAGAGTTGCAGTTTACACGACGTGAAGCGTATGAGTCAGTTCTTTAACTACTACATCTTAGAAATTTCTTAAAAAGAAATACAAAAGAGTTAGCGGAATATTTACAGAAACCTGGCAGATTAACATCTGTTTATTGTTATATTTTATTAGGTGCATAGAGGAAGAAGAAACAGTTCAAACGTGTATGTGGTATTACTTCTTTAAATGAAAGGTTGAAATTATACTTCACAGTTCCGGCTAGGTTCATCCATATATAGTGTTACATTTCTTTAGATTATTGTTATACAACCTTAGTGACCCCCTTGATAACTCATGTTAAGTTATGCCTATTTTGTTACTTCACAGTTATTCCATATTTATTTATTGAGGTGTGTCTAGTTACACAACTGTTGTCATTTCTGTTATTGAAATAATCAGTAATCACTTTATACCTATTGTTTTATTGATGAGCTATATCCAGTTAATCACTTTACACCTTTGTTTAAATACTGAAATATATCTATTTAATCACTTTAGACCCTATATTTAATTAGTGAACTATATCTAGTTAATCACTTTAGACCCTATATTTAATTAGTAGACTATATCTAGTCAATCACTTTACACCTTCATACCACACTTCATACAAAATGTTTCATCATTAAGCTACATCCGGGTAATCACTTTATATTTTGTGTTCTGTTACTGAAATATTTACATTTAACCACATTATGCCTCGTGTTTTAATTACACTGGCCTGCGAATTTAAAGTTCATAAAAATTGTTTTGGTTTTAATAACTAGTTTCCATAATTCAGTTACGCAGATTTCGAAATAATATTCTTTTTTTTCTATCACATAAGGACTTTTTTTACAAGTTCAGAAGAAAAAATAAACTTTTACTTAAATCAAATTTTTATTTCGTTTACCCCAAAGAATATTTTTTGTATAATAATTTTTAGATTCTAAAACGATCGATAAGATTGATGTCGCGTTTGGTCTAGAGAAATCTATAGCCAGTGGTTGTCAACATTGTAATCCAATTCAGTGAAAGTAATTCACTTATATAAAAGTAAATACGGCTTTTTATAAAACGTCTGTTCGTGATGGAGAAAAATGGATATCGTTTTCTGATTCAGCGAACAGGAATTACTATAGAACATGTATAAATTTCAAGACAATAAAACCATCGTAGGTCCATGTTATTGAACCATATCCAAATACTCAGTTGATACAAAATGTTAAATTTATGAACTATATCCAGTTAACTACTTCATATCTTATATTTAGTTATTGAGACATGTCTGGTTAATCATTTTGCACATTATTTTTAATTATTAAGCTATACTCAAATACTCACTTTAAACCCCATGTTCAATTACTCATCAACATCCAAATGTTCACTTTATACTCCATCATTAATTACTGAGCCTCCCGGTGACACAGTTGTATGTCTATGGACTTACAACGCTAGAAACCAGGTTTTGCCACCTGTTGTGAGCAAAGTACAAGTAGCCCATTGTGTTGCTTTGTGCTTGATCACAAACAAATAACCCTTCAGTGGCTCAGCGGTATGTCTGTGGACTTCCAACGCTAAAAACTGGGTTTCAATACCCATAGTGGGCATATCACAGATAGCCCATTGTGTAGCTTTGTGCTTAATTCAAAACAACAACAACAACAATCAAATAATTATTGATGTAACGGATTTATCCTTTATACGTTTATATTGATACTTACGTTTGTTTCAGTTTGATGCATGTGACGTATTGTAGGATGTGTATTACACAATTCTTGCCTCTTCTCCAAATTTGCAGAGGATTCTCGAGAGAAAGAATCAACAATATGAGGTTTACGTGTTTCTAACACTATTTAACGTTCGAAAATCTCGAGTGAGTGTATAAAACAAGCCATTACAAGACGCCGAGAGACAGTTATTATTATTGATCAGTGATTAACGCTTAGTGATTGGAAAATTATAGATATTTGACCAGGAACGTTTATAGATTTCGAACATAACAAACCGTTTAACTTTAGTGAATTAACTTTGTTGTTAGTATTTCTACGAAGGCATTATATATTTTCGTTTTGAAAAAAAAACATGTCAAAAAGTTAGATAGCTTCTCGTCAAATGAAGTGTACCTGTATAGCAACACAGAATAAATTCACTCACCGTGACGGATAACATATTCAGTTCTAGACCAGATAGAAGACTCAGTATAGTTTGTAAGTTTGTAAAACTCTTGTATATAAACCATTATTTGTAATAATCGTTAATATAAATTGTATTATTTATTGTTTATTAAAGTATGTTTGTGAAAGAAAGAAAGAAAATTGTGAGTATAAATCTTGTTAGCAAATATCATAAATTCGATACATATCGAATTTCAACTAAATTTCCGGCTATTTGAAATCGAAATATAATTAATCGGAGACTGTCCGAGATAAATTAAAATACGTAACACTGAGCTGTTCACGACTTTCTCATTCATGTACTATCACACTTTAGAATCAGATAGTCTGAGCTGTTGAAAAGTGATATCTTACCAAGTAAATGTTGGGTGGTAACTTCTCGAATAAGAAAACAGAGATCGCTTGGCTTATGAGAGCCCCATATTTTATTTGCGAAACAATGCACAAAATAGATAACGTTATTCATATCTTATAACTTTAGAATATTAAGCAAATGTCTTAATGCTTTTTATCTCATTGTAATAGAAAAGTATACAAACGTCGGCTAAGAAACCTAATAAAATATAAAAATACCACAAACCAGATGGTGCAGAGGATCTTTAATAAAGGACTTCGTGGGGCGACAACGAATAAGCGTTATTAGGAGTAGTGTTAATGATAGAAGTTTCTGAGATGTTACAGCCTACTGAAATAACTAGAGTTGCTCTATGTAGCTTACTTGACCAGTAAATAATCGTCCATCCCACATAATACAAGCTTTAGCAAACTGAATATCTGAAATTAAATCCACCACCAATAACTCAGCGGGATTCAAGCCTACTGGGAACTCCATGTTGTCTGAATTCACGAAAAGGCTAAAGTGTATAAGCCTCTAACCACAGTCATGAAAGCAAGCTGTCAGCTCACATGAGAGTCTGTCGAGAGAATGAGGTAAAGTACAAGGTAAAATTGTCACGTGAAGCTAAGAATCTTGTCAACACTGATGATTTTGAATAGACAGCTGTGTGTTTCATAGTCTCCTGAATAATGCTATGGACATGACTGTATCGTTCCAACCGTGAGGAGCTGTGAGGATAGTAGCACGTTGTGAACTTGTTTGGAATTAGGCTAACTGGTTAAGGTAGTTACAGTTGCCTTGCCGTATTTTTATATTCTGGATAGTGTATCGTGGAAAGATTTTGAGGAAAGACTTTACCTCTTGTCCTTTTCCCATTGGCTGAGAGGTAAGTCTGCAAGCTTACAACACTAAAAACTGAGTTCTGAAGTCTGTGGTAGTCAGATTACAGAGGCCCATTGTGTATCTTTGTGTTTAACAATAACCAATCATCCAGCTTTACTTCTTTCAGCATGATACACAACAATAAGCACCTGAATACAAATGAACTAATTGAAAGACGAATGCTGGTGTATTCCGTTAGCTGCGTTTGAACGGTTAGCAGTAAGTATTATTAATATCGTTCAATCTGAATTCGCGATAAAGGTTGGGACTGTTGAACTCTAATTTACACTATGAAGGCTGATGCCTCATCTCTCCCTTTCCCAAGGTGTAATACGGAGTACATTTCGGATATTTTCGTCAAGTAGGCTAGTACACAAACTGAGAAATAAATTAAAAAGTCCTTCGAAAGTGAAGCACGAGGTGCTATCTTTATGAGTTTGTTTAAAGTTGTTTAAGAGAGAGAAAACACAATTTTCTGGGTATACATCGATGTGAGAAACAAAGTTGACTACAGCGTCAAAGAAACATAGATTAGAAATCAGACTACGACACTTTGTATATTTACATTTTTAGAAATTTTCGGACAACCAGAGCTCCGCCATTAAAATAATAACATTTCACTTGATTTAGATGACCAATGAGAGTATACCGGAGCCCCACAAATTGTAAAATACATTTTTTTTCATTAGTCTTGGAATCTCTTATGACTGTTAGGGCACTTTAGATGGTGCCTTATCAACGATTCTCAGGTGGTTTTTACCAGATGACGCCCATATATTCTCCAGTTAGCCATCCATAATTTAATAATAAAAAACTAAAGGAAAGGCAGCTAATCAACACAACCTACCGCCTATTCTTGGAATACACTTTTTCCACCGAATAATGGGTCTTACCGTAGCATTACAACACCAACACGGTTGAAAGAGCGAACATACTAGACAAAGGGGATTCGCAGATTGTGAGCAAGCATCATAGCCTTCATGCTGTACGACACACTAAAATATTAATATTTGTTTCATTTTTATTCAATAGGAGTACCTCGTTCTCCACAATGAAAGATATATGCATGACACTTGGAAACTACAACGTTGCATTTTGTAATACAAAACATAAAAAAAAAATGAATATTATGTTATGTAAAATGTAAAACGTTTCGTTATAACATTTAAAACACCTTTATTAATGGCCTTTAAATACTTTTTAATTCTACGCTTCTTATGAAATGTTGATTTGTGGTCAAGTATATAGTAATATTTAATTTTTAACAAGCAAAACGATATATAAAACTACCTCTTTCGATATTATAAGATACATGCCTTCTTTGACCAGATAAATTTATTATTACTTTGTTAGCGCTAAACGTTCAAACTAAGAGTACAGATGTAGTTACAGTTTAGTTGGTTTTGAATTTCGCGCAAAATTACACGCGGGCTAATTGCGCCAGCCGTCCCTAATTTAGCAGTCCCTAATAAGACTAAAGGGAAAGCAGCTAGTCATCACCAACCACCGCCAACTCTTGGACTACTCTTTTATCAACAAATAGTGGGATTGACAGTCACTTATAGAGCCCCCACAGCTGAAAGGGCGAGCATGTTTGGTTTAACGGGGATACGAACACGTGATCCTAAGATTACGTGACGAGCGGTTTAACAACCTGGCTGTGCCGGGCCTTTAAATTAGTTGAAAACTATAAACGTAAAGTCGACGTTCATATCATAAGGTCATAATAATAAAATTTATATATAATTAAAATTCAATATAATTATCCAACAACAGGTTTACTGTAGTTAAAAATGATAATATTTGTGACCGAACGAGCTCTGGTTCACGGAAACATAAATAAGTACTGATAGAAATACTTACAAATAGTATTTTAACGACGCAATGATGTTTTACTAGATGACAAAAATATTTCGTTTTCAAATTATCTTGCATAAAAGTAGTCACAAACAATGACAGGAAAAAGTAGAAAATAGATAATTTTTAATGGGAAATACGAGATACTATTTAATTGATAAGGTAATTCATAGGAGTGAAAAATACAGACGTGAGTTATTTGCTTAGCTACATGAAATATGGCTCCAAATGACACAGCGGTAAGTCTGAAGGCTTATAACACTAAAACCAGGGTTTTGATACCCATGGTTTGCACAGCACAGATAACCTATTGTGTACCTTTTAGCTTAACATAAAACAGACGTCGAAAAGCATAAGTTGTGTTCTGCAACATTTCAACCTGTTTTCGTGTGAAAGTTGAATTGCAATAAAAGAAACATTTAAAACATGATGACATAAGAACACTTAGAGATACAGATTTTTTTCGTAACAAGAGAATACTTGGATCTCTTAGTTCTACAATACATAGTAGTTTGAAGTTTTAAACTTTTCTTCACGGATATGTATAAAAATATAAAAACATTGTTCATTACGTCAGAAAACATTCGTATGATTTTCAGAAACAGCAGGTCTTTATTTGTAATATAACAACTTGAATAACGGAATATTTTCATCAAATTGATATTAATTTCATACAAACTTATGTTTAACGAAGGATATCGACAATAACACTACTAACACAAATTTTGTTTCTGGATAGTATGGGTTATTTTTTAATTGCTTATGTTGTAAAACTACAGAAAGTGGCCATTATTCCCTTCAAACTTTGCTTTTGTGACCTGGATAATGACATTTAGAAATTAACTTATTTTCTATGTAAAAACAAGCAAATCTGCACATTTTCATTTACATAAGGAATAAAACAACATATAAATCAATATTTACATGTATTTATACCAATGTTATACAAAAATGAACAAAATGTTTAGAAATGAGTAGTTTTTTCGAGATTTGAGACTGTAATGTAAATCACTTTCACGTATCAGCCCCCAAATACAGTCTCCCATCATGGTTTCGTTATATTCTTCTTGGTAGTGGCGTTCAAACTCCAGTATGTCATGGTGGAAGTGCTTCCCTTGCTCCTCTGAGTATGCTCTCATGTTCTCCTTGAATTTGTCAAGATGGGCGTCAAGGATATGGACTTTCAGGAACATCCTGCAGCCCATTTTGCTGTAGTTCTTCACCAGAGTCTCAATCAATTCCACATAATATTCGGCCTTGTGATTGCCCAAGAAGCCCGAACCACTGCGACAAAGCTGCCCCAAGCTTTTTTCCTTCCTATTGAGCTTCTTGGGGAATTCTGTGCACTCCAGGATCTTCTTTATTTGTGGTCCAACGAAGACACCAGCTTTGACCTTTGTCTCAGACAGCTTAGGGAAGAAGTCTCGAAGGTACTTGAAGGGTGCAGACTCCTTACCAAGAGCTGTGACAAATTGTTTCATAAGACCCAATTTTATATGCAATGGTGGAAACAACACCTTCTGGAGGTTCACTAGTGGCTCACACTTGATATTATGCCTCCCCACAGAGAACTCGGTCCGTTGTGGCCAGTGTTTCCTGTTGTAGTGAGCTGCGGTGTTCCTGCTGTCCCAAAGGCAAAGATAAGAGGAAACTTGGTAAAGCCTCCTTGGAGACTCATCAGGAATGCCACCATTTTGAAGTGTCCCATAACCTCCCAGCCATACTTATCATACTTCAAGGCTTCAAGCAAGGTCTTGACGCTGTTGTATTCCTCTTTGAGGTGCACCAAATGAGCCAGGGGAAAAGTTCGACAACATTCTAGAAAATTATTGTAAGTTCTATAACACTCTAGAAAGTTCTTGAGAATTCTTGTAAGCTAGAAAAAATTCTCTATCAGCTACTCAGCATTGAATCTATCTGGAAGGTTCTGGAAAATGGGTAAATTGGAAAATTTTATTACCTAGGTCACAAAAGCAAAGTTTGAAGAGAAAAATAGGTCTTTTCCATTTACTTTCGGTATAAGCAATTGGGAAATAACACTTTCTGTCCAGGAACAAGAAAAAGTAAAAATTTGGTTACATAGTGTTATATAATAATCTTCTGTATTGCATAGAGATTTATCACTTGGCCCGACGTGGTCAGATAGTTAGGTTTGAAAACCCGTTCCACCAACTATGTTTGCCCTTTCAGTCGCGGGAGAGTTATAAATTAACGATCAATCTCACATTTGTTGGTAAAAAGAAAAGCCCGAGAGCTGGCGGTGGGTGGTGATGATTAACTACCTTCCTTCTAGCATTTCACTACCAAAGTAAGGACAGCTGGAGCAAAATATTCCCCATGTAATCTTAGCGAGCTTCCAAATAAATCAAACTTAATCGGTAAAACTGAGAAACTAAAGGCCATTATGGTGTGTTTCTGTAACTATATTAAAACATGAAGAATACGTTAGGGTGATCGTCAATGGCTCTATATTTCTAATAAAACTACAGCAAACCACCTCTCAAGTAAGGAGCTACCTACGTGACCATCACTACTGTTTGGCTGTTTGGTTTTGAATTTCGCACAAAACCACAAGAGGGTTATCTGCGTTAGCCGTTTAAGACAAGAAGAAAGGCAGCTAGGCATCACTACCTACCATCAACGAATAGTGGAATTGATCTTTACATTATAACGCTACCAGGGCTAAAAGGGCAAGCCCGTGTGGCGTAAGGAGAATTTGAACCCGCAACCCACAAATCGCGAGTCAAGCGCCCTAACCAGCTAGCCAGGCTGGGCCTCTAACATTATTGATAAACTTACAAGTAAAACATGTGCTTCAATAGTGGTTCCTATGGAATTGTGAGGAAAGTTAATTAAAAATATGTCAGTTAATTCAGATACTGGTATTAAGTGTTTCAGGTGACAAACAGTTTTCACGAACAAGTAATCGTGTGTTTCAAAGATACCTCGTCTAAAACACTTTGGTTATTGCGTGTAGCTATTTCACACATAAGAAGAGTAAAAATTTAAATTTTTCATAATTTCCCTTAGAAAAAAACATGCGTGTTATAATTTGTATTAAATTTATTATTAATCATGATGAAACCATCTTTAATAGAGTTTCCAAATAAGATGAATGTTATATATATAAAATAATTAATTAAATAACCAAATAATCTGTGTTACTATATGCGTGCATTTACTCGCGAAAATGTTTGAGACTTTCAAGATATATTACTAGATACAGACTGCTTTGGCTACAATAGTGATATAGAATCTCAGAGAGAAAATATTTGATCCACCATTAAAATGAGATGACATTAATACGACATGCCTATAGGATATTGTTACTTAATGTGTTTCACTTCCCATATAAAAAGTACTGTTTTCGGTGTCTTTTATCAACTCGTTGCTTTACAAACAAGAGGGTACTAACAGAGATAACATTACAGTTGACTTATCAGCACTACAGATTTTCCCATATTAACGTACGAAAACATTTACTTCATTCCTTGTTAACCACGTTCGTACATTAAGTGTTTGGAGGTCTGTTTCTAAGTTCTAGATCCACATTTAGTTAGGTGCGTTAATTTTTATCCCACTTTCTTTTGTACTAGTCAACTCCCTGGTGGTTTAGACTCTTTTAACCATTCACAGTATCCAGTATAGAATATTTGTAGAATAAAACAAACAATTTTGTTTGCTTGTTAAAACCTTGGTAAGCTCAAAGCTACTCAATTGTCTTTAACTATGCTTCTCTCACTACAGGTATTGAATTTTGTCGTTATAAGTCCTCAGAGCCATCGAGGGTGGAGCTAAAACAAACGAATATTGAAAATTTCGAAAATTAACCACACGTCTTTGATGCATATGTCACTTTAATTGGAAATGTCTGCGGGTTAAGAATCAAAGTGAAACACTATTTTGATGTTACTTTCAAACGTCTACACATTGAGGAGGGACATTTGAAGTTTTTACACAGATATTACTTAATGTGTAAACTCAAAATATCAATCACATAAATTGAGAAACCGATTCAGACTATTTATTGTTTTCCTTTACAATAAATGTGATGTCTCAAGCTAAAACATTGTAGGTGTTTTAAAAAGGTTCCTATCCTTTTTGAGGTAACAATGGTACTTAAATTTGAAATATTAACTGTATATAAACAAACAACTAATGTAAGATTTTAATCTTCCAGATTTCTTCATAAATGTATTTTAGTAAAAAATTCAACGTTAAAGTTTTCGTCAGAAATAATTAGGTATTCAATTACTATGTCTTATCTACAAGTATTTGATCAAAAATATTTCAGCTGAAAATGTACTTTAGTGTTTTCATCCTACTTACGACACTGTTATCTAATGACTTGATGTAAAATTGCACCAATGATAAAACTGTCGAAGCTAGAGTTAGTAGCCTATACAATCATCTGAGTTCAATTAATTACTAATTATTATTTTATAATTACCATAAGCTAATTATTAATAAAAAAGATTTGAGAAGGATTGTATGTGGTCATAGGGATTATACCTCGATTTTTATTTGAAAGAGCAAACGTACTTTACCATTAGAATTTATATTACTTAATTATTTCCATTATTTGAATATCCAGGTTTCTATGATAGGCTGACTGAATGTGTTATCACTTATTCAGGTTTCTATGCTAGAGTGAATGTGTTACCACTTATCCAAATTTCTGTTCTAGGCTAACTGAAAGTGTTATCACTTATCTAGGTTTCAATGCTAGGCTGATTGAATGCGTTATCACTTATTCAGATTTCTAGGCTAGGCTGATTGAACGTGTCATCATTAAATCAGGTTTCTATGCTTGGCTGCATGAATCGGTTATCACTTATCCAGGTTTCTATGCCAGGCTAACTGAATGTGTCATCACTTATCCAGGTTTCTATGCTAGGCAGACCGAATGTGTTATCACTTATCCAGATTTTTATGCTAAACTGACTGAATGTGTTATCACTTATACAAGTGTCCATGCTAGGCTGACGGAATGTCTTATCATTATTAGGTTTCGATGTTAGGCTGACTGAATATGTTATCATTTATTCAAGTTTCTATGCTAGACTGAATGTGTTATCATTTATTCAGGTTTCTATGTTAGACTGAATGTGTTATCACTTATACAGATTTCGGTTCTAAGCTAACTGAAAGTGTTATCACTTATCCAGTTTTCTATGTTTGGCTGATTGAATGTGTTAACACTTATCCAGGTTTCTATGCTAGAATGACTGAATGTGTTATCAAATATCACGTTTCTATGCTAGGCTTACTGAATATGTTTTCATTTATCCAGGTTTCTGTGCTAGGCTGACTAAATGTGTTGAAACTATCAGGTATCTAAGTAAGGCTGACTGAATGTGTTATCACTTATTCAGGTTTCTATGCTAGACTGAATGTGTTGACACTTATCCAAATTTCTGTGCTAGGCTAACTAAAAGTGTTATCATTTATCCAGGTTTCTGTGACAGGGTAACTGAAAGTGTTATCACTTATCCAGGTTTCTATGCTTGGCTGACTGAATGTGTCATCACATATCCAGGTTTCTATGCTAGGCTGACTGAATGTGTCATCACTTATTCAGGTTTCAATGCTAACTGAATGTGTTGTCACTAATCCATGTTTCTATGCTAGGCTGAAGGAATGTGTTATCACATATCAGGTTTCTATACTAGGCTGACAGAATGTGTTATCACTTATTCAGGATTCTATGCTAGGCTGACTGAATGTCTTATCACTATCAGGTTTCTATGTTAGGCTGACTGAATGTGTTATCACTTATTCAGGATTCTATGCCAGACTGAATGTGTTGTCACTTATCCAGGTTTCTATGCAAGACTGAATGAATGTGTTATCACATATAAGGGTTCTATGCTAAGCTGACTGAATGTATTATCACTTATCCAGGTTTCTATCCTAGGCTGACTGATTGTCTTGTCACTCATCCTGATTTCTATGCTTGGATGACTGAATGTGTTTTCACTTATCCAGGTTTTAATTCTAGGCTGACTGAATGTCTTATCAGAATCAGGTTTCTAAGTCAGGCTGATTGAATGTGTTATCACTTAT
This sequence comes from Tachypleus tridentatus, assembly GCF_004210375.1. Classification (NCBI taxonomy): domain Eukaryota; kingdom Metazoa; phylum Arthropoda; class Merostomata; order Xiphosura; family Limulidae; genus Tachypleus; species Tachypleus tridentatus. The sequence continues at coordinate 55,359,744 of NC_134825.1, forward strand.
CCAGGTTTCTAGGCTAGGCGGACTGAATGTGTTATTACTTACTCAGGTTTCTATGCTAGACTGAATGAATGTGTTATCACCTATCCAGATTTCTGTGCTAGGATAACTGAAAGTGTTATCAGTTATACAAGTATCCATGCTAGGCTGATTGAATGTTTCATCATGAAATCAGTTTTCTATGCTTGGCTGACTGAATGTGTTATCACTTATCCAGGTTTCTATGATAGGCAGACTGAAAGTGTTATCATTTATCCAGATTTTTATGCTAAACTGACTGAATGTGTTATCACCTATCCAGAGTTCTGTGCTAGGATAACTGTAAGTGTTATCACTTATACAGGTTACTATGCTTGGCTGACGGAATGTGTTATCACTTGTTCAGGTTTCTATGCTTGGCTGACTGAATGTGTTGTCACTTATCCAGGTTTCTATTCCAGGCTGAATGAATGTATTATCACTTATTGAGGTTTCAATGCTATGCTCATTGAATGTCTTATCACTATCAGGTTTCTAAGTCAGTCTGACTGAATGTGTTATCACTTATTCAGGTTTCTATGCTAGAGTGAATGTGTTACCACTTATCCAAATTTCTGTGCTAGGCTAACTGAAAGTGTTATCACTTATCTAGGTTTCAATGCTTGGCTGAATGAATCGGTTTCTATGCCAGGCTAACTGAATGTGTCATCACTTATCCAGGTTTCTATGCTAGGCAGACCGAATGTGTTATCACTTATCCAGATTTTTATGCTAAATTGAATGAATGTGTTATCACTTATCCAGATTTCTGTGTTAGGATAACTGAAAGTGTTATCAGTTATACAAGTATCCATGCTAGGCTGACTGAATGTCTTATCATTATCAGGTTTCGATGTTAGGCTGACTGAATGTGTTATCATTTATTCAGGTTTCTATGCTAGACTGAATGTGTTATCACTTATCCAGGTTTCTATGTTAGACTGAATGTGTTATCACTTATACAGATTTCGGTTCTAGGCTAACTGAAAGTGTTATCACTTATCCAATTTTCTATGTTGGGCTGATTGAATGTGTTATCAAATATCACGTTTCTATGCTAGGCTTACTGAATATGTTATCATTTATCCAGGTTTCTGTGCTAGGCTGACTGAATGTGATGAAACTATCAGGTATCTAAATCAGGCTGACAGAATGTGTTATCACTTATTCAGGTTTCTATGCTAGACTGAATGTGTTGTCACTTATCCAGGTTTCTATGCAAGACTCAATGAATGTGTTATCACATATTAGGGTTCTATGCTAAGCTGACTGAATGTCTTATCACTTATCCTGATTTCCATGCTTGGATGACTGAATGTGTTTTCACTTATCCAGGTCTCTCTGATAGGCGAACTGAAAGTGTTATCACTTATTTAGGTTTCTAGGCTACGCGGACTGAATGTGTTATTACTTACTCAGGTTTCTATGCTAGAATGAATGTGTTATCACTTATCCAGATTTCTGTGCTAAGCTGACTGAATGTTTTATCACTTATAAAGATTTTTATGCTTGGCTGACTGAATGTGTTATCAATTATCCAGGTTTCTATGCTAGACTGATTGAATGTGTTATCACATATCCAGGTTTCTATGTTAGGCTGACTGAATGTCTATCACTATCAGGTTTCGATGATAGGCTGACTGAATGTGTTATCACTTATTCAGGTTTCTATGCTAGACTGAATGTGTTATCACTTATACAGATTTCTATTCTAGGCTGAATGAATGTGTTTTTACTTATCCAGGTTTCTATTATAGGCTGACTGAATGTGTTTTCACTTATCCAGGTTTAATTCTAGGCTGACTGAATGTCTTATCGCCATCAGGTTTCTAAGTCAGGCTGATTGAATGTGTTATCACTTATTCAGGTTTATGTGCTAGACTGAATGTGTTATCACTTCTCCTAATTTCTATGCTTGGATGACTGAATGTGTTTTCACTTATCCCGGTTTCAAAGCTTGTCTGACTGAAAGTTTTAGCACTGATCCAAATATCTATGCTAGGCTGACTGAATGAATTATCACTATTAGGTTTCAATGTCAGACGACTGAATAAGTTATCACTTATTCAAGTTTCTTTTCCAGGCTGACTGAATGTGTTATCACTTATTGAGGTTTCAATGCTGGAGTGAATATGTTATCACTTATCCAAATTTCTGTGCTAGGCTAACTGAAAGTGTTATCACTTATCCAGGTATCTATGCTAGGCTGATTGAATGCGTTATCACTTATTCAAGTTTCTATGCTAGGCTGATTGAATGTGTCATCATGAAATCAGATTTCTATGCTTGGCTGACTGAATGTGTTATGACTTGTCCAGGTTTCTATGCTTGGCTGACTGAATGTGTTGTCACTTATCCAGGTTTCTATTCTAGGCTGACTGAATGTATTATCACTTATTGAGGTTTCAATGCTATGCTGAATCAATGTGTTATTACTTATCCAGGTTTCTATGCTAGGCCGACTGAATGTCTTATCACTATCTGGTTTCGATGTTAGGCTGACAGAATGTGTTATCGCTTTATGAGGTTTCTATGCTAGACTGAATGTTTTATCACTTACACAGATTTCTGTTCTAGACTAACTGAAAGTGTTATCACTTATCCAGGATTCTATGTTTGGCTGATTGAATGTGTTGTCACTTATCCTGGTTTCTATGCTAGTCTGACTGAATGTGTTATCAAATATCACGTTTCCATGCTAGGCTTACTGAATATGTTATCATTTATCCAGGCTTCTGTGCAAGGCTGACTCAATGTCTTATCACTATCAGGTTTCTAAGACAGGCTGACTGAATGTGTTATCACTTATCCAGAATTCTGTGCTAAACTAACTGAAAGTGTTATCACTTATCCAGGTTTTATTCCTGGCTGAACGAATGTGTTATAACATATCCAGGTTTCTATGCTAGGCTGACTGAATGTGTTATCACTAATTCAGGTTTCAATGCAAGACTGAATGTGTTGTCACTTATCCAGGTTTCTATGCAAGGCTGAATGAATGTGTTATCACATATCAGGTTTCTATGCTAGGCTGACTGATTGTGTTATCACTTATTCAACTTTCTATGACAGACTGAATGTGTTATCACTTATCCATGTTTCTATGTTAAGCTAAATGAATGTGTTTTCACATATAAGGGTTCTATGCTAAGCTGACTGAATGTATTATCACTTATGCAGGTTTCTATGCTAGGCTTATTAAATGTGTTATCACTTATTCAGGTTTTTATGCTAGAGTGAAAGTGTTATCACTTATCCAGTTTTCTATGCTAGGATGACTGAATGTGTTATCACTTATCCATGTTTATATGCTTGGCTGACTGAATGTGTTATCACTTATCCAGGGGTCTATGCTAAGCTGACTGAATGTGTTATTACTTATTCAGATTTCAATGCTAGGCAGACCGAATGTGTTATCACTTATCCTAATTTCTATGCTTGGATGAATGAATGTGTTTTCCCTTATCGAGGTTTTAATGCTAGGCTGACTGAATGTGTTAGCACTTATCCAGGTTTCTATGCTAGGCGTACTGAATGTCTTATCACTATAAGGTTTCAATGTTAGGCAGATTGAAAGTGTTATCAATTATTCAGGTTTCTATGCTTGACTGAATGTGTTATCACTTATCCAGATTTCTGTGCTAGGCTGAATGAATGTTTTATCACTTATCCAGGTTTCAATGCTAGGCTGACTGAATGGTTTATCACTTATAAAAATTTCTATGCCTGGCTGACTAAATGTGTTATAAATTATCCAGGTTTCTATGCTGGGCTTATAAATGTCTTATCACTATCAGCTTTCGATGTTAGGCTGACTGAATGTGTTATCAGTTGTCCAGGTTTCTATGCTCTGCTGACTGACTGTGTTATCACTTATCCAGGTTTCTATGCTAAGCTGACTGAATGTGTTTTCACCATCAGGTTTCTAAGTCACGCTGATTGAATGTGTTATCACTTATCGAAATTTCTATGCTTGGATGACTGAATGTGTTTTCACTTATCACGGTTTCAAGGCTAGGCTGACTGAAGGTATTATCACTATTAGGTTTATATGTTAGGCTGACTGAATGTGTTATCACTTATTCAGGTTTCTGTGCTAGGCTGATTGAATGTGTCATCATGAAATCGGGTTTCTATGCTTGGCTGACTAATTGTGTTGTCACTTATCCAGGTTTCTATGCTTAGCAGACTGAATGTGTTATCATTTATCCAGATATTTTGCTAAACTGACTGAATGTGTTATCACCTATTCAGAGTTTTGTGCTATGAAAACTGAAAGTGTTATCACTTATACAGGTTTCTATGCTTGGCTGACTGAATGTGTTATCACTTGTCCAGGTTTCTATGCTTGGCTGACTGAATGTGTTGTCACTTATCCAGGATTCTATTCTAGCCTGACTGAATGTATTATCACTTATTGAGGTTTCAATGCTATGCTGAATGAATGTGTTATTACTTATCGAGGTTTCTATGCTAGGCTGACTGAATGTCTTATCACTATCTGGTTTCGATGTTAGGCTGACAGAATGTGTTATAGGTTTTTGAAGTTTCTATGCTAGACTGAATGTTTTATCACTTATACAGATTTATGTTCTAGACTAACTAAAGTGTTATCACTTATCCAGGATTCTATGTTTGGCTGACTGAATGTGTTATCACTTATTGAGGTTTTTATGCAAGATTGAATGTGTTATCACAAATTCAAATTTTTGTGCTAGTCTAACTGAAAGTGTTATCTCTTATCCAGGTATCAATGCCAGGGTTACTGAATTTTTCAGCACTTATCCAGGTTTCTGTGCTAGACTAACTGAATGTGTTGTCACTTATTGAGATTTCTATGCTAGACTGAATGAATGTGTTATCACATATAATGTTTCTATGCTAGGCTGATTGAATGTATTATCACTAAATCAGGTTTTTATACTAGGCCGACTGAATGTCTTATCACTTATCTTGATTTCTATGCTTGGATGATTGAATGTGTTTTCACTTATCCACGTTTCAATTCTAGTCTGACTGAATTAGTTAGCACTTATCTAGGTTTCTCTGCTAGGCTGACTGAATGTTTTATCACTATGAGGTTTCTATGTCAGGCTGACTGAATGTGTTATGACTTATTCAGGTTTATATGTTAGACTGAATGTATTATCACTTATCCAAATTTCTGTGCAAAGCTAACTGAAAGTGTGATCACTTTATCAGGTTTCTATGGTAGGCTGACTGAATGTGTTATCACTTATCCAGGTTTCTATGGTAGGCTAACTGAATATGTTATCATTTATCCAAGTTTCTGTGCTAGACTAACTGAATGTGTTTTCACTGATCAGGATTCTAAGCTAGACTGACTGAGTGTGTTATCGCTTATCAAGTTTCTAGGTGAGGATGACTGAATGTGTTATCACTTTTCAGCTTTCTATGCTAGGCTGACTTGATGTTATATCACATATCTATGTTTCTATGCTAAACTAACTGAATGTATTATAACTTAAGTAATTTTCTATGATTGGCTTACTGAATGTGTTTTCACTTATCCAGGATTAAATGCTAGACTGAATGTGTTATCACTTATCCAGATTTCTGTGCCAGGCTAACCGAACGTTTTATCACTTATCCAGGTTTCTATGCTTGGCTGACTAAATGTGTTATCACTTTTCCTTGTTTCTATGCTTGGCTGATTGAATGTGTTATCACTTATTCAGGTTTCTATGCTACTCTGACTGAATGTGTTATCACTCGTCCTAATTTCTATTGTTGGATGACAGAATGTCTTATCATTATCAGGTTTTTATGTTTTGTTTACTTAATGTGTTATCACTTACTCAGGTTTCTATGCGAAACTGAATGTCTTAACACTTATCCACGTTTCTATGCTAGGCTGAATGAATGTGTTTTCACATATCAGGTTTCTATGCCAGGCTAAACGAATCTATTATCACTTATCCAGGATTCGAAGCTGGCTGACTACATGTCTTATCACTTATCCTGTTTTCTATCCTAGGTTGACAAATGTGTTATCACTATCAAGATTCAAAGTTAGACTGACTGAATGTGTTATCACTTGTCCAGGTATCTATGCTAGGCTGACTGAAAGTGTTATCACTTACCAAGTTTCTATGCTAGGCTGACAGAATGTGTGATCACATATCCAGATTTTTATGATTGGCTGACTGAATGTGTTTTCACTTATCCAGGTTTCAAATCTAGACTGAATGTGTTATCACTTATCCAGATTTCTGTGCTAGGCTAACTAAAAGTCTTATCACATATCAGATTACTATGCTAGACTAACTGAATATGTTATCAATTATCCTGGTTTCTATGCGAGATAGACTGAATGTGTTATTACTTTTCCAGGTTTTTATGCTTGGCTGACTGAAGGTATTTTCACTTATCCAGGTTTCTATGCTAGGCTAACTGAATGTATTATCAGTTATCCACATTTCTATGATTGGCTGTCTGAATGTGTTTTCACTTCTCCAGGTTTCAATGCTAGACTGAATGTGTTATCAATTTTCCAGACTTTTATGCTAGGTTAACTGAAAGTGTTATCACTTATCTAGGTTTCTATTTTTGGCTGACTGAATGTGTTATCACTTATCAAGGTTTCTATGCTACACTGACTGAATGTGTTTTCACTTACATTACTTTCTATGTTTGGATGACTGAATTTGTTATTACTAATCCAGGTTTTTATGCTAAGCTAACTGAATGTCTTGTCACTATCAGGTTTCTATGTTTTGCTGCCTGAATGTGTTATCACTTATTCAGGTTTCTAAGCTAGAATGAATGTCTTATCACTTATCCATGTTTCTATGGTAGGCGGACTGAATCTATTATCACTTATCCAGGTTTCTATGCTAGGCTGACTGAATGTCATATCACTTATTTTGAATTCTATGCTTGGATGACTGAATGTCATATCACTTATCCTGAATTCTATGCTTGGATGACTGAATGTGTTTTCACTTTTCCAGTTTCCTATTCTAGGCTGACTGAATCTGTTATCACTTATCCAGGTTTCTATGCTAGGCTGACTGAATGTCATATCACTTATCCTGAATTCTATTCTTGGATGACTGAATGTCATATAACTTATCCTGATTTCTCTGCTTGGATGACTGAATGTGTTTTCTATTATCAAGGTTTCTATGCTAGGCTGACTGAATTTGTTTGCACTTATCCAATTTTCTATGCTATGCTAACTGAATGTATTATGACATATATAGGTTTCTGATTTAGGCTGACTGAATGTATTATGATTTATTCAGGTTTCTATGCTAGGCTGACTGAATGTCATATCACTTATCCTGATTTTTATGCTTGGGTGACTGATTGTGTTTTCACATATCCAGGTTTCTATTCTAGACTGATTGAATGTGTTATCTATTATTCAAGTTTCCAAGCTAAGCTGACTGATTGTGTTATCACAAAATCAGTTTTTATTTTTGGCTGACTGAATGTGTAATCATTTATCCAGGTTTCTATTCTAGGCTGACTGAATACGATATCACTTATTCTGATTTCAATGCTTGGATGACTGAATGTGTTTTCTCTAATCCAGGTTTCTATGCTAGGCTGACTGAACGTGTTATCACATATATAGGTTTCTATGCTAGGTTGATTGAATGTGTTATCACATATCACATTTCTATGCTAGGCTAACTGAATGTGTTATCAATTATTTAGGTTTTTATGCTAGACTGACTGTGTGTGTTATCGATTATCAGGATTCTCTCTTAGGCTGACTTAATGTGTTATCACTTTTCAAGTTTCTATGCTAGGCTGACTGAAAGTGCTATCACATATCAAGTATTTCATTCTAGGCTGACTGAATGTGTTTTCACTTATCCAGGTTTCTATGCTAGATAGACTGAATGTGTTATCACTTGTCTAGGTTGTTATGCTTGGCTGACTGAAGGTGTTATTACTATCAAGTTTCAATGTTAGCCTGACTGAATGTGTTATCACTTATCCAGGTTTCTATTCTAGGCTGACTGAATGTGTCAGCATTTATCAAGATTTCTCTGCTAGGATGATTGAATGTTTTATCACATATACAGGTTTCTATGGTAGGTTGATTGAATGTGTTATCACATATCAGATTTCTATGCTAGGCTAACTGAATGTGTTATCAATTATTCAGGTTTCTATGCTACGCTGACTGAATATGTTATCACTTATCTTAATTTTTATGGTTGGATGAGTGAATTTGTTATCACTTATCCAGGTTTTTATGCTAGGCTGACTGAATGTCTTATCACTATCAGGTTTCTATGTTTGCTGACTGAATGTGTTATCACTTATTCAGGTTTCTGTACTAGAATGAATGTCTTATCACTTATCCAGGTTTCTATGCTAGGCTGTTTGAATGTGTTATCACATATCAGGTTTCTATGCTTGGGTGATTGAATGTTTTATCACTTATCCTGATTTCTATGCTTGGATGACTGAATGTGCTTTCACTTATCCACGTTTCAATTCTAGGCCGACTGAATGTGTTAGCACTTATACAGGTTTCACTTCTGGGCTGACTGAATGCGTCAGCACTTATCCATATTTCTCTGCTAGGCTGGCTGAATGCGATATCACTTATTCTGATTTCTATGCTTGGATGACTGAATGTGTTTTCTATTATCAAGGTTTCTATGCTAGACTGACTGAATTTGTTTGCACTTATCCAATGTTCTATGCTATGCTAACTGAATGTATTATCACATATATAGGTTTCTGTGCCAGGTTGATTGAATATGTAATCACATATCACATTTCTATGCTAGGCTAACTGAATATGTTATCACTTATCCAAGTTTCTATGCTAAGCTGACTGAATGTGTTGTCACTTACCCAGGTTTCTATGCTAGTCTGACTGAATGTGTGATCACATATCCAGGTTTCTATGCTAGGCTAACTTAATGTATTACCACTTATCCAGATTTCTATTATGGGCTGTCTGAATGTGTTTTCATATATCCAGGTTTCAATGCTAGACTGAATGTGTTTTCTCTAATCCAGGTTTCAATTCTAGGCCGACTGAATGTGTTAGCTCTTATACAGGTTTCACTTCTGGGCTGACTGAATGTGTCAGCAATTATCCATATTTCTCTGTTAGGCTGACTGAATGCGATATCACTTATCCAGATTTCTGTGCTAGGCTAACTGAATGTGTTATCACTTATCTAGGCTTCTATGCTTGGCTGACTGAATGTTTTATCACTTATCCAGGTTTCTATGCTAAGCTAATTGAATGTATTATAACATATATAGATTTCTATGCTAGGTTGATTGAATGTGTTATCACATATCACATTTCTATGCTAGGCTAACTGAAAGTGTTATATCTTATCCAGGTTTCTATGCTAAGCTGACTGATTGTGTTATCACTAAATCAGTTTTTATATTTAGCTGCCTGAATGTGTTATCATTTATCTAGGTTTCTATTCTAGGCTGATTGAATGCGATATCACTTATTCTGATTTCTATGCTTTGATGACTGAATGTGTTTTCTCTTATCCAGGTTTCTATGCTAGGCTGAATTAATTTGTTAGCCCTTATCCAGGTTTCTATGCTAGGCTAACTGAATGTATTATCACATATATAGGTTTCTATGCCAGGTTGATTGAACGTGTTATCACATATCACATTTCTATGCTAGGCTAATTGAATGTGTTATGTATTATCCAGGTTTCTAAGCTAGACTGACTGAGTGTGTTATCGCTTATCAGGTTTCTCTCTTACGCTGACTGAATGTGTTATCACATATCAAAATTCTATGCTAGGCAGACTTAATGTGTTATCACTTATCAGGTTTCTATGCTAGGCTAAACTGAACGTGCTATCACATATCAAGTTTTTTATTCTAGGCTGACTGAATGTTTTATCACTTATCCAGATTTCTATGCTAGATAGACTGAATGTGTTTTCACTTATCCAGGTTTCTGTGATATGCTGACTGAAAGTGTTATAACTTTTCCACGTTTTTATGCTTGGCTGACTGAATGTGTTATCACTTATCCAAGTTTCTATGTTACGCTGACTGATTGTCTTATCACTTATCCAGGTTTCTATGCTAGGCTAACTTAAAGTGTTATCATTTATCCAAGTTTCTATGCTTGGCTCATTGAATGTGTTATCTATTATTCAGGTTTCTTTGCTAATCTGACTGATTGTGTTATCACTAAATTAGTTTTTATGCTTGGCTGACTGAATGCGATATCACTAATTTTGATTTCTATGCTTGAATGACTTAATGTGTTTTCTCTTATCCAGGTTTCTATGCCTGGCTGACTGAATTTGTTAGCACTTATCCAGGTTTCTACGCTAGGCTAACTGAATGTATTATCACATATACAGGTTTCTATGCTAGGCTGACTGAAAGTGCTATCACATATCAAGTTTTATATTCTAGGCTGACTGAATGTGTTATCACTAATCCAGGTTTCTATGCTAGGCTGACTGAATGTTTTAACACTATCAAGTTTCAATGTTAGACTGACTGAATTTGTTAGCACTTATCCAGGTTTCTATTCTAGGCTGACTGCATGTGTCAGGAATTATCAAGATTTCTCTGCTAGGCTGATTGAATGATTTATTCCATATACAGGTTTATATGGTAGGTTGATTGAATGTGTTATCACATATCAGATTTCTATGCTAGGCTAACTGAATGTATTATCATTTATCCAGATTTGTATGATTGGCTGTCTGAATGTGTTTTCACTTATCCAGGTTTCAATGCTAGACTGAATGTGTTATCACTTACTTTAATCTTTATGGTTGGATGACTGAATTTGCTATCACTTATCCAGATTTTTATGTTAGGCTGACTGAATGTCTTATCACTATCAGGTTTCTATGTTTTGCTGAATGAATGTGTTATCACTTATTCAGCTTTCTATACTAGAATGAATGTCTTATCACTTATCCAGGTTTCTATGCTAGGCTGAATGAATGTGTTTTCATGTGTCCAGGCTTCAATGCTAGACTGAATGTGTTATCACTTATCCACGTTTCTATTTTAGGCTAACTGAAAGTGTTATAACTTATCCTGGTTTCTATGCTCGGCTGACTGAATGTATTATCACTCAACCAGGTTTCTATATTAGGCTGACTGAATGTCTTATCACTTGTCCTGATTTCTATGCTTGGCTGACTGAATGTGTTTTCACTTATCCAGGTTTCTATGCTAGCCTAACTGAATGTGTTATCACTTATCCAGGATTCTATGCTAGCCTGACTGGATGTGTTTTCACTTATACAGCTTTCTATGTCATGCTGATTGAATGTGTAATCACTTATCCTGGCTTCTGTGCTGGGCTTATTGCAAGTGTTATCACTTATCCAGGTTCCTATTCTAGGCTGACTGAATGTGTTATCTCTTATCAAGGTTTCTAGGCTAGGCTTACTGAATGTGTTATCTCTTATCAAGGTTTCTAGGCTAGGCTTACTGAATGTGTTATCACTTATCCAGGTTTGTATGGTTGGCTGACTGAATGTGTTATTATTTATCCAGGTTTCTATGCTTGGCTGACTGAATGTGTGTTTACTTATCCAAGTTTCTATGCTAGGCTGAATGAATGTATTATCACTTATCCAGGTTACTGTCCTAGGCTAACCTCAAGTGTTATCACTTTTCCATGTTTTTATGCTTGGCTGACTGAATGTTTTGTCACTTATCAAGGTTTCTATGCTTGGCTTACTGAATGTGTTATCACTATCAGGTTTCTATGTTAGGCTAACTGAATGTTTTATCACTTATCCAGGTTTCTATGCTAGGTTGATTGAATGTGTTATCACTCATTCAGGTTTCTTTGCTATGCAGACAGAATGTGTTATCACTTATCCAGGTTTTTATTCTAGGCTGACTGAATGTATTATCACTTATCAAGGTTTCTAGGCTAGGCTGACTAAATGTGTTATCATTTATCCAGGTTTGTATGCTTGGCTAACTGAATGTTTTTTTACTGATCCAGATTTGTATTTTTGGCTGACTGAATGTGTTTTCACGTATCTAGGTTTCTCTGCTAGTTTGACTGAATGTGTTATCACTTATCCAGTTTTCTATGCTAGGATGATTGAATGTGGTATCACTTATCCAGGTTTCTATGCTAGGCTGACTGAACGTGTTATCACTATCAAGTTTCTATTTTAGGCTGAATGAATGTGTTTTTACTTATCCATGTTTCTATGCTAGGCTGATTGATGTAATATCACTTATCCAGATTTCTATGCTTGGCTCACTGAATGTGCTATCACTCATCCAGGTTTCTATGCTAGGCTGACTGAATGTTTTATCACTATCCAGGTTTCTATGTTAGGCTGACTGAATGTGTTGTCACTTATCCAGGATTTTATGCTAAGCCTATTGAATGTGTCATCACTATCAGGTTTCTATTTTAGGCTGATTGAATGTGTTATCACGTATGCAGGTTTCTATGCCAGTCTGACTGAATGTGTTATCACTTATCCTGGTTTCTATGCTCGGCTGACTGAATGTATTATCACTTATCCAGGTTTCTATGTTAGGCTGACTGAATGTCTTATCACTTTTCCAGATTTCTATGCTTGGCTGACTGAATGTGTTTTCACTTATCCAGGTTTCTATGCTAGACTAACGGAATGTGTTATCACTTATCCAGGTTTCTATTCTAGGCTGACTGAATGTGTTATCACTTAACCAGGGTTCTATGCTAGGCTGACTGGATGTGTTATCACTTATACTGCTTTCTATGCCATGCTGATTGAATGTGTTATCACTTATCCAGGTTTATATGCTTGGCTGACTGAATGTGTTATCACTTATCCAAATTTCTATGATTGGCTGTCTGAATGTGTTTTCATGTATCCAGGCTTCAATGCTAGACTGAATGTGTTATCACTTATCCACGTTTCTATTTTAGGCTAACTGAAAGTGTTATAACTTATCCAGATTTCTATGCTTGGCTGACTGAATGTGTTTTCACTTATCCAGGTTTCTATGCTAGCCTAACTGAATGTGTAATCAATTATCCAGGTTTCTGTGCTGGGCTTACTGCAAGTGTTATCACTTATCCAGGTTCCTATTCTAGGCTGACTGAATGTGTTATCATTTATCCAGGTTTCTGTGCTGGGCTTACTGCAAGTGTTATCACTTAACCAGGTTCCTATGCTAGGCTGACTGAATGTGTTATCACTTATTAAGGTTTCTAGGCTAGGCTTACTGAATGTGTTATCACTTATCCAGGTTTGTATGGTTGGCTGACTGAATGTGTTATCATTTATCCAGGTTTCTATTCTTGGCTGACTGAATGTGTGTTTACTTATCGAAGTTTCTATGCTAGGCTGAATGAATGTATTATCACTTATCCAGGTTACTGTGCTAGGCTAACTGCAAGTGTTATCACTTTTCCATGTTTTTATGCTTGGCTGACTGAATGTTTTGTCACTTATCAAGGTTTCTATGCTTGGCTTACTGAATGTGTTATCACTATCAGGTTTCTATGTTAGGCTAACTGAATGTTTTATCACTTATCCAGGTTTCTATGCTAGGTTGATTGAATGTGTTATCACTCATTCAGGTTTCTTTGCTATGCAGACAGAATGTGTTATCACTTATCCAGGTTTTTATTCTAGGCTGACTGAATGTATTATCACTTATCAAGGTTTCTTGGCTAGGCTGACTAAATGTGTTATCATTTATCCAGGTTTCTATGCTTTGCTAACTGAATGTTTTTTTACTTATCCAGATTTCTATTTTTGGCTGACTGAATGTGTTTTCACGTATCTAGGTTTCTCTGCTAGTCTGACTGAATGTGTTATCACTTATCCAGTTTTCTATGCTAGGATGACTGAATGTGGTATCACTTATCCAGGTTTCTATGCTAGGCTGACTGAACGTGTTATCACTATCAGGTTTCTATGTTAGGCTGACTGAATGTGTTTTTACTTATCCATGTTTCTATGCTAGGCTGATTGATGTAATATCACTTATCCAGATTTCCATGCTTGGCTAACTGAATGTTTTTTACTTATCCAGATTTCTATTTTTGGCTGACTGAATGTGTTTTCACGTATCCAGGTTTCTATGCTAGGCTGACTGAATGTTTTATCACTATCAGGTTTCTATGTTAGGCTGACTGAATGTGTTGCACTTATCCAGGATTTTATGCTAAGCCTACTGAATGTTTCATCACTATCAGGTTTCTATTTTAGGCTGATTGAATGTGTTATCACGTATGCAGGTTTCTATGCCAGTCTGAATGAATATGTTATCTCTTATCCTGGTTTCTATGCTCGGCTGACTGAATGTATTATCACTTATCCAGGTTTCTATGTTAGGCTGACTGAATGTCTTATCACTTTTCCAGATTTCTATGCTTGGCTGACTGAATGTGTTTTCACTTATCCAGGTTTCTATGCTAGACTAACGGAATGTGTTATCACTTATCCAGGTTTCTATTCTAGGCTGACTGAATGTGTTATCACTTAACCAGGGTTCTATGCTAGGCTGACTGGATGTGTTATCACTTATACAGCTTTCTATGCCATGCTGATTGAATGTGTTATCACTTATCCAGGTTTATATGCTTGGCTGACTGAATGTGTTATCACTTATCCAGGTTTCTGTGCTGGGCTAACTGAAAGTGTTATCACTTATCCAGGTTTCTATGCCAGTCTGATTGAATGTGTTATCACTTATCCTGGTTTCTATGCTCGGCTGACTGAATGTATTATCACTTATCCAGGTTTCTATGTTAGGCTGACTGAATGTCTTATCACTTTTCCAGATTTCTATGCTTGGCTGACTGAATGTGTTTTCACTTATCCAGGTTTCTATGCTAGACTAACTGAATGTGTTATCACTTATCCAGGTTTCTATTCTAGGCTGACTGAATGTGTTATCACTTAACCAGGGTTCTATGCTAGGCTGACTGGATGTGTTATCATTTATACAGCTTTCTATGCCATGCTGATTGAATGTGTTATCACTTATCCAGGTTTATATGCTTGGCTGACTGAATGTGTTATCACTTATCCAGGTTTCTGTGCTGGGCTAACTGCAAGTGTTATCACTTATCCAGGTTTCTGTGCTAGGCTGACTGAATGTGTTATCACTTATTCAGGTTTCTATGCTTGGCTGACTGAATGTGTTATCAATTATCTAGGTTTCTATGCTTGGCTGACTGAATGTGTGTTTACTTATCCAAGTTTCTATGCTTGGCTGAATGAATGTATTATCACTTATCCAGGTTTCTATGCTAGGCTAACTGCAAGTGTTATCACTTATCCAGGTTTCTATGCTTGGCTTACTGAATGTGTTTCTACTTTTCCAGATTTCTATTCTTGGCTGACTGAATGTGTTATCACTTATCCAGGTTTCTATGCTAGGCTGACTGAATGTGTTATCACTTATCAGGTTTCTATGTTAGGCTGACTGAATGTGTTATCACTTATCCAGGTTTCTATGCTAGGCTGACTGAATGTGTTATCACTTACCCAGGTTTCTATGTTAGGCTGACTGAATGTATTTTTTACTTATCAAGATTTCTATGCTATGTTGACTGTATGTGTTGTCACTTATCAAGGTTTCTGTGCTTGGCTGACTGAATGTGTTAACACTTAAACTGATATTTAATGCTTCCTTTATTTTTATTTATAATCTGCTTGGTTGAAATTCCTATATTTTAACATTACTTTATTTTTTTTTTTGATGGTCTTAAGTTATCTGATAACCATTTCAGAGAGTTTAGTATTACTACATCTTGAATGTACTTACGAAAATTGACTTTTGGATGGTCTCTTTATTCCATCATTGTGATGAAGTCCACATGCAGAAGGATTGTTACAAGTGTTGTTTTTCCATTTCCATTGAGTCTTTAGGTGGTTTGACGTATACTAATTGTGATAATTTTGTGTTGTGATTTTGAATAGTGTTCTGATTTTATGTTGTTGTTAATACTTTTGTATGTTTTTGTGATTTCTGTAGAAACCTTATAAAAAGAAAACGAGCTGGGTGCACTCACACATATTATGTTTAATAATTCTGACCTCTATACGTGTAATAGATCTCGTGACTAAAGTGCTTAGTTTGCACTTTTCTGCATTATTCGTTAATAGAAAGTGATCCAACCGTTGGCGTAGGGTGATGTTGACTAACAGCTTTTCCGCTAGTCTATCACTTGAAAATTAGGGTAGTATAGTACAGGTTGTCTTCAAATTGCTCTGCACTAAAATTCACAAACAAATAAACACTGTAGACAGAATTTAAAAGAAAAGACAACATATT
Source organism: Tachypleus tridentatus (assembly GCF_004210375.1). Classification (NCBI taxonomy): domain Eukaryota; kingdom Metazoa; phylum Arthropoda; class Merostomata; order Xiphosura; family Limulidae; genus Tachypleus; species Tachypleus tridentatus. The sequence goes on from NC_134825.1 coordinate 55,376,020, forward strand.
AACAAAAGCTATGGAAGCTGCTAAGTAATATTATTACATCACATAACATCCGAAGAACATCAACAGGTCCAACAAGACTCTACCTTTGATTTCAACAACTAACTTCTGACTTTTTTAAGTAGTGTATTCATCAAGCCTGTTTTCAACTCTTCCAAGTCTGTAGCGTCTGCTACATGAGGTACACATAAATCCGAAACAAACTGGAATAATAGTAGCAGCAAGGAAAATGAGATTGGTGAGATAATGTTTTATAAAACAAAAGTAAAAATATTGTTTTGTTTTTTAATACAATTCACTGAATAATAGTTTGCTAATCTTTTGTCAAGAAATAAAACCCAATGAACATCCAACATTCTGGTTACAAACGTATGAAGAAAATGGCCTACTTTGAGAAGGTTTATCAGTAAAAATAATTAAGTTTTGGTTTGAATTTTGCGTTATGCTACACGAGAGTTTTCTGCGCTAGCCGTCCCTGATTTTACAGTGTAAGACTAGAGAAAAGGCAGTTAGTCATCACCATTTACCGTGATCTCTTGGGCTACTCTTTTACCAACGCATAGTCGGATTGACCCTCACATTATAACGCACCCACGTCTGAAAGAGCGATAATGTTTGGTGTGACGGGGATTCGAACCCGCAATTTTCAGATTACGAGTCGAGTGCAATAGTCACCTCTCTATGCCGGGCCACTAACAATTTAGTAAATGAACTTGTTATTGGAAAATGTTTAAATATCGATGCCAAGCGTGGCCTAGCACACTGCTTTCCAACTGGATGGGTGGTTCAAAATCAGGATGAATGATAATAATGGAGGGTAAAGTGAATGAGTATTATCAATTATAGAACAAATTCAATAGCAACAAGTCAATAGTTATTATTATTTATTCTTATCGTAGTTTAACGAGAAAATTTATTTTATGTCGTGTTCATTCTAATTGTGGGTTGATGTACATTTAAATAATAAAGAAATTTGTTTTAACTGAGTACTTGTTTGTCTTTTTTTCGAACCGGGATGAGTGATATGTTGTGAGAAGGACATTATGCGTGGTTGAGAATCACTGTGATAGTGAACCGTATGTCAGAACACGAATAAACTGGTCTTATCGTTTACGTTTCGTTATCGCAAAGAAAAAACAAAAATCGTATTTTAAAATATCAATATTCTGTCAAATAAGAAGTGGTAGTATTTTAGATTATCGGTTCATGTAACCCTTGAGCAGCTTAGGGCGCGTATCAGATAACAAACTAACTAAATGTGTATGATTAAAAATATTTTATGATACAACACATGGTTTTACAGTGTAAAGTTATAAACTCTGCCTATTCAATATTTTTTTTTTATCTAAATAGTTTCTTACATCCAGATCAAAAATACAACCACCCCTAATTTCGAATTGTTAATCAGTAGACCACGCCTAGTGTGTGTGTTTTCTTATAGCAAAGCCACATCGGGACATCTGCTGTGATTACCGAGGGGAATTGAACCCCTGATTTTAGCGTTGTAAGTCCGAAGACTTACCGCTCTCCCAGCGGGGAACCTTATATAGGCAGAAAATCTGCTGAAATAAAAATAATATAATCGTATACTTCCTGATATTCCAAATCACATATTACTTTAAAAAATTATTTATGAGCATTACATTTAAAACTAATACTTCTTTTATATAGCCAAACCTCAAGTAAACTAACGAATGTCCCCCAATGGGACAAAGGTTAGTTGAGGTATTAAAATGCTGAAAGCTCGGATTCGAATCTACATGGTGGGTAAACTGTACATAGTCCACTGATATCTCTGTACCGAGTAAACAGCAACAATTAATGTGTATTTATGTATTTCTGAAAATTACAGATACTGTGTTTGTTGTTTTTATCAATCAAGTGTAAGAATTCAATATCATATTTTCAACCTCGACATCCGGCATATGAATGTGTTAGTTAGTAACTCATAACGTCTTTCAAGGTAAAACATCTTGTAGTACAATAAATACGATTCATCAGTAATGTCGAGAAGTGATTCATGTTCAGTATATTATTTTCAGGTGCGTTTTGTTGAAAGGTGAGTTTACCTTTGAAGTAACGTTATCACTTGGTAGGGTGGTACAGCGCCAGATGACCTTACTAACTTTGTCATGTACAAAATATAAAAATAAATTTTACTTCCTGCAATGAACCAATTTTTATATGGGTATCTGGAAACAAATTTAACTAACAATGATTTAAATGGTATTCCTCATTTTGAACAATTGACGGAAGGAAACATGGTCGACCAACATTATTCTATTAATAATGATTATTTTGTTAGTTTAGTAACACAAAATTGGGAAATTTAAGGAACAATAAAGCTCTTGAGCCAGGTAATATTTTTCCCTAAGTGTTTTCAAGAAGGTTAAGGATTGGATATGTGAACCACTTGCTATTATTTTTTGCAAGTCTTTGAATAGTGTGCAGGAGCAAAAGGATTAAAATTAGATAATGTCATTCATCTTTTCAAGGAAAGTGATAGAAATTATCTCTTAAATTACAGGTTCATTTGTCTTACATCATTTGTAGGAAAAGTTTGATAAAAGATCCTTTGAAAAGTCATTTATCAAACTTTAGTATTTTATTGGATAGAAAACATGGTTTCATGTTTTCATTCATTCATGTGGGATGTGATATCAACCAAAAATGACAACTTGACAACCAGGTTGGATCCGACAGAAGTGGATCGGCTCTATATTTCTCGATAAGAAATATATTTATTTCTCTTCTCAGCTTATAAAAACTCAACAAGACTTTACCGCAGCTGAGCCATCTCACCGCCGTGTGATAAGACAAGTCATAGAAATCCTAATCAATTTCTTCAAGAAACGCCTTGAACTGGCGATGATTAAGTGCATGACCCCGAATGAAGTTCACTGCAGAAATGACTGGTTTCAGTACGCAAGAAATATCTAAATCTTTTCCACAGAGTGCTTGCTGATGTATGATGCAGTGTATGAACAGAACGCTTGGGAGTTGAAGATCTTCCAACTGTTTCCTGATCAGCTCCACCAGACCCTTCTTTACTCTAGCCATGTTTTCTTCGTCCATCAACTGTTACACCTCTAAGCTGATTCCACTGAAGGTTATAGTCTTGCAAAGTTTTATGCACTTCCATGAAAATGTCTTCTCCAGTTGTTCTTCCGTGCATGCTGCAAACTGATGCCAACTCTTCCGTGATCTGAAAGTCCAAATTAACTCCACGAATGAACACGAGAAGTTGTGACGTACTCGAGAGATCAGTAGACCCATCCAGTGCCAGAGATTATCATAGAGAGTTTCTAGCTTTTTGGCGTATCTGTAATGCGATGTTCTATCCAAGATCTTCTGCTTTTCGTATAACTGAAGTTGCTGAAAGACTGATACTTTAAAAGAAATTGACTTTTTCAGGACACAGCTCATTTGCTGCTTCCATCATACACTCTTTGATGAAGTTTCCGTCAGTGAAAGGTTTTCCTCGCTCTGCCATCCAAGGCACTATTTTGTAACTTGTACAAGTGACAGATTCATTTTCAGCAAACTTTCTGGTGAAGAGATTCTTTTGAGATTCAAAAACACGTTTCATGGATTCAAATTTCTCAGAACGGAACTTTCCTGAAAATTTCAAATATGTTGATAGGTGTTTTGTTTTATAGTGATGCCGAAGATTGTACTCTTTCAAAACAGCAACACTATCGATCCATATCACACAAGTGACTTTCTGGGTTTTTTCCACAAAGAAGTACTTTTCTCCCAATTCTTTACTGAAAGCACGACACCAGAGTACACATTTCTTCTTTTAAAAGCAGCCATAACGATGGGTGAAAAAAAAACAGGATCTGAAAATGAAAAACACAGAACACTGTGAGAAAAGTATTGTATTGATCCAAGAACGCACAAACAAAATATATTGAAACGTACGTTTGCCACGACACTTACCTAAGAATGAGTTACGAAGAGCGCATAACCCGACTACTAAGAGAAATGAGCTTGCTAAAGCGGTAACCCTAAGCCGCTGAACTTACAAGACGAGTCGACAGGACGAGGGTTGGCCTGGCATGGCCAAGCGCGTTAAGACGTATTCTCGTAATCTGAGGGTCACGGGTTCGCATTCCTGTCGCGCCAAACATGCTCGCCCTTTCAGCCGTGGGGCGTTATATATGACGGTCAATCTCACTATTCGTTGGTAAAAGAGTAGCCCAAGAGTTGGCGGTGGGTGGTGATGACTAGCTGCCTTCCCTCTAGTCTTACACTGCTAAATTAGGGACGGCTAGCACAGATAGCCCTCGAGTAGCTTTGTGCGAAATTCAAAAACAAAAAAACGAAGTGGACGAGGGTTAAGTCTGTACTTATTTTCGAAATCCTAATGCTTTCATAGATACGTGCCTCGATATGAATAAACGGGCAGCAAGGACGAAAGAAGAACTTTCCTGTTGGTTAAAATGCGCGTGACAGCTTTGTTTCTTTTTATCATAACGTCTTATGTTTGCCAGCTTAAAGCGACCATCGGTGTGATTTATTTTGTTATGACAGTCGGACATTTGATGAAATGTCACTTTTTATTTCCAAGCGGCTAGCTGCTGGCTGACCGGACAAAATGACCTCGAGGGCCGTAGTTCGGTGACCCCTGCATGAGAGTATCACTGAAATAATAACGATGTGTAAATTGATAGCTAATTCTAATTCTAGAAATGTATAACATTCTGGCTTTAATATACTTTTTACGTGTGATGTTCCAAAGAAACACCCATGCATGTAATAAGATATGAATAAAATTGTATGTTTTTTTTAATTTGTTCATTTCATAACTTTCGAATATTAATAAAGAAAGCTTAGCTTTATAAAGGATGTCTTAGGTATTCAACACACTTGTCAGTTAAGTTTAACTGTACCCACTAATACTTCAACCCATTCCAAATGACATTCTTGTTGCTGTTATATACATTTAATCAATAGGTACCAATTTCCAATTTGTTCAATAGCAGTTTAAGAATATAGTCATCTGTAATTCATTATCTACGTTTGGCTAAATGAGACAATGCTGCGCAAAAAAGGTACATAGATATGAACTGTAATATTCTTTTTTTTCATTAATATAATGAATGAGAATACCGAGGAAAAAATAATAGGTTTGTTATGAAATTCTTTCAAGACAACACGAGGGCCATCTTCGCTAGTCGTTTCTAATTTGACAGTGAAAAACTAGAGAGAAAGCAGCTAATCATCACCACCCACCGCTAATTCTTGGGTTACTCTTTTACCAATCAACAGTTGGATTGAGCAACATATTAAAAAGTTCCCACAGTTCAAAAGGTTGAGAATGTTCGGTGGGACGGGCGTTGGAGCCAACGACTCACAGATTATGAGTCGAGCACCCTAACCACTGGGCCATGCCAGGTTTAAAATAATAAGAAAGGAAACCCGGGATCGTTTCCCTTAAATTAAAAATATATAGTATCTATATCTATATATATATATAATTTCGATCTTATGCATGTATATGCTTCTCTACACATTCATATGAATATTTTATACAAATATATCTATAAATATATACACAGATAAATGAGAGATCGTGTCAGAGTATCGCCTTAACTAAGGTATTCAACTGATTTAAAAAACTCACTTTTCAGACATTTCACTCTATAATTTTAAAAATATCTTTACCTTTGACCTGTAAGAAACTTTTGTTTCAAATTCACACAAATAAAAAATACATAATAACAAATCCAATTAAAGCATAGTAATAACCGAAACCAAATCAGTGATCAATGTAATCAAAAGGTGAACAAGTCGTAATTATTTTTATATGAAGATATTAATAGACTTTGTCCAGGATTTTAACAACTAGAATACCGTAAATACACTGTCTTCTATATGAAGAACGATAAAGTGTTTATTCAGTTTGTATGTTTCGTGCAAAGATAACTATTGTGTGTGGAATGTAGTGGAAAACACTTACTTAAATTATATGATCATTGGAATATTTGCTTTTGATCAAACAAAACCCCCGTCCCACCAAATATGCTCATCCTTTGAGCCGTGGGAGCGTTATAATGTAATGATCGATCCCACTATTTGTTGATAAAAGAGTAGCCCAAGGGTAAGTAGTTGGTGATGACTAGCTACCATCTCTCTAGTCTTACACTGCTAAATTAGAGACGGCTAGGGCAGATAGCCCTCGTGTATCTTTACGCGAAATTAAAAAAACAACAAACGAATACTGCAGGTAGACAAATTATATTTTTCTATATCTCTAAACCCGACATGGCCAGGTGGTTAAGGTGCTTGATTCACAAGCTGGGGATCGGGGATTCGATTCATTGTCGCATCAAACATGTTCACCCTTCTAGCTGTGGGGATGTTATAAGGTTACAATCTGTCACATTATTTGTTGTTAAAAAGGTAGCTTTCCATCTAGTGTTGCACTGCCAAATTATAGAGGGTTAGACCGGATAGCCTTCGTGTAGCTTTGCGCGAAATTCAAAACAAACCAAACTAAATTAAGGAACCATGGTGTTGCAGTAACTATCATTCGCATTAATAGCTTGTTAGTACCATTTTAATGCTTGTGCATTCATATGTATACCTATGATATGTTGATCAATAACTCCTGTTCTATTTGGAAACAAAATTACACAATCAGACAAACAAACTCACGTAAACAAAACGTTAATAAAATTTTACGTAAACAATAAAATAAAGTAATTTTCGCGAGTTTCTTTGTTTCAACTCGTAAAACTGTTACAACAAAAAACTCACAAAAATGAAAAATACTCGTAGTAAAGAAAAAGTAGCTAAAAGATGTTTATAGTTGTCTTTGAAACAAAGCAAAGTTAAATTATTGCAAAGCAAAGTAAATGTAATATTGTAATGAAGGCAAACAGATGAATATGCATAAACTTCTGAATGCATTTTTACAATGTGACAAATGTATGGTTTTGAATGAACTGCGCTTGCGTATTTTAGATTTAAATAAGTCGAGAAACCAAATATAAATTGTAATAAGTGTAATGTTCATTGTTTTAAGGAAATTACAAACAAGTTAAATTAAGGCTTGATTGTGTGAAATACTTTGCTAATTGAAAAAAATTGCAGTTGAAATTGAAGTCAAACATTATGTGGTGATAAAGACATTGTGCCATAGTATACCATACTCGTTGCATTGAAATAATTGAGTAAGCAAAACAAAAAAAGCAGGTGCCGCGATTCTGAACAGAAAATTCAATATGCAATCCAGACTCTTTTTGGACGAAGTCCTTTCTAATGATATGAAATATGCAGCATTTGCGAGAAAAAATTGCGAGAAAATTTACGGACAGTCAAATTCAACCATGTTATATATATAGATACTAATTTCTTTTGCAATGGAAAAGGCAGTTTCTGTGACGTAAAGAGTTAAGAAACGAACAAAAAAACACTGTTTTGAACCTAACAAAAGTTGACATTAGAATTGTCATATATATATATATATATATATATTCCAAGCACATGAAAAGGTAAACAACTATTTAAAGGAAGAAACAAGAACTTGTGGTTATACCTGTATTCATGCTTCTTCTGTTCCATTCACGTTTCATTGTAACTGGTACCATAGAATTCCTCTGTATCCAATTAACTGAACTTGTTTATCACGTTAGTCCATAGTGCACCTGAAATAACCATAACTGACTTAAGGAATCTAAGAAGCATATTATACCTACAAGAATATTTCTACCCACTACCTTGACTTTACCGATATGTTTTTCTATGGAATATCATGAATACCCGTTTTATTTTCCAGCTGCTTGAGAAATGCGACGGTTGAACGAATATGTCGTAAAAGCAACCTTTGTACACGTCACTTGTGTCGCTTCTTGTAGACGGAGATCCTACTTTATTATGTTGCGTTCTGTCGGCTGAGGCACGCGAACTGCTTTTACCACTGATGTTTGTGTGCTTGGGTTTTTATATCGTATAAGACGCCACAATTTATTTACCACGACTGGAGTACAACTTGTTGCAGGTCTCTTTTTGTTGGAGGTGGATGGTCTTAGATCTCAAGTTGTTCCACATTAGTTTGTTGTCCAGTACCATTAAAAATTAATGATATATTTTCTTGGAAACTCTAAATCGCAACTTAGAACAAATCTTTATTTTCTTAGTGTGTGTGTATATATATATATTGTGTCGGAAGGGGCTGTTACAAACCCTTTTCAAAAGCGATCAATGTTCGAAGACATTGCATTACCAATCAAATGTCTAATAATGTCAAAATATATTTCCGGTATACGCATTTCCACCTCTTCTTTATTAGATGTAACTGTCATGTGATCAGTAAAAATAAATCATTCGTAAAGTAATTTCCAAAATGAAAACAAACCCTTCTACAGGGATAAAGCATATACACTTTCTATCGTGGATATAATAACTTATGATAAATAGTTAGTTGCAGCTCGCTAAACTGGTAATAAGCCCTCACAAAGTATTAAATTTGTGTTCAAGCGTAACTAAATGTTTAAAATTGCTTGTTACACATCATTCATAAGAAACTACCTTCCTATATAAAAAAATGGTGTTTGCATGGTGATAAGGCAGACAAAGTCCTGGATCACTTTACAATAAATACAAATCTCTATAGCTTACATGTCAACCTCAAGTTTTGAAAGGCAGAGCTGCATTATTCTGTAGCTTTGCATAAAAATACATTAACTACGGGCCCGGCATAACCAGGTGGGTTAAGGCGTTCGACTCGTAATTTGAGGGTCGCGGGTTCGAATCCCCGTCGCACCAAACATGCTCGCCCTTTCGGCCGTGGGGGCGTTATAATGTGGCGATCAATCTCAGTATTCGTTGGTAAAAGAGTAGCTAAAGAGTTGGTGGTGATGACTAGCTGCCTTCCCTCTAATCTTACACTGCTAAATTAGAAACGCCTAACGCAGATAGCCCTCGTGTAGTTTTTCGCGAAATGAGAAAAAACAAACAAATACTGGGGGTAGACAAATTATATTTTTCTATATCTTTAAACCCAACATGACCAGGTGGTCAAGGTGTTTGACTCACAAACTGGGGATCGGGGATTCGATTCTCTACCTATCAAACATGCTCGCCCTTCTAACTGTGGGGATTTTATAAGGTTACAATCTGTCACATTATTTGTTGTTAAAAAAGTAGTTTTCTATCTAGTCTTACACTGCTAAATTATGGAGGGTTAGAGAGGATAGCTTTCGTGTACCTTTGCGCGAAATTAAAAAACAAACCAAATTTAATTAAAGTGTCTGAACCATGGTATTGCAATTGACACTCAAACCTCGGAGTGTAAATGTTAGGAAAAGACTTTAGAATTCCACCATAACCAAATTTTGGTGTTTCATTAATACGCCGTAAGAATGTAATAATTATCATTCGCATTAATAGCTTGTTAGTAACATTTTGATGCTTGTGCATACATGTGTATACCAGTGGTATGTTTATCCCCATTTATCCTGTTTAGTACACATTGAAATGTTTTATATCTCTCTGAAAACAACCAACAAAATACACTTTGTGTTTTGAAACAATAGAACAATCGTATTTGATGTATTACATAGCTTTGTATCAGATATTACGATGATTTATTTTAGGACAATCAGATATAATACCTGTATAGTTAGAGTGAAATTAAAACAGCCCCATAAGTTTTGAATTGACCTTAGAACATTAATAGAGTTAAATTAAAGATCAAGTCCAGATACTATACTGCAGTGGTTTACGTTTACCAGAAAACGACCACGTACAATACAATACATGTTTTGAATTAAAATGAAAACAATCGTATATAATTCACATGTTCCAGGATGATCTAAAAAAAAAACATATTTCTGTAGATCAAGAACAGTAAACATAATATATTGCATATTTTATAACAAACTGTCACTTTGTGTTTGGGACAATATGGGAAAGACGTTTGCATGTTTGACATTAATTTGGGAAGAACTGTACATACAATAAACTACTCAGTTTTAGAACTCTCTCAGAAACAAGCAACACTCATAGTGTAGAATGTGTTTTTGTAGAGATGTTAAAGAACAAGTAGATGAATATTTCTTAATTGTGACTGATACACTGTTAAGGTTGGGGTTTTTTCCCTACATGTGTGATGGAGAAAAGCGTTGTCTATCACATGTGACAGATGTACTGGTTTCTGCAGATTATCGCATAGGTTATTTATATCTAACTCAATAACCTAAGCTATTTTTATTATAAATCCTGTGTAGCTTAGCTTGTTACATATCTTTTACACTTTTTCCAATATACGTGCGTTTTTAGCACCACCAGATGTAGCTAGTATGCTCTTTCTATATGAAACGTTACTACTGTGGTTCACATGTTTCCAAGTAGTTTAACTACAGCCGTTTGTAAACATAGTCTCTCTCTCTCTTTTTTTGTCATTATAGGATTTGTGTGATAAATTATACGAAAACAAATGTAACAATCATTTGCATCTTTAAAGGAACAAGACACATTTCATGTCTGTCCTGGTTGCTATAGTAACTGCTATTTTGTGTGTTTATCGATAGAAATTGTCAGCTGGAAATATACCGTTTATTCCGTTGTCATACAAGAAACACTTACTTTTGTATTTTTTTCAGATAAACGAAATAAAAAGACGTTTGTGTCTTATGGAAGGCTCTATTAAATATTATGAATTTAAGAAGACTTGTTGCTGAAAAATAAATATATAGGTATTTTTTTGTTGAGGAACTGAACGTTTTAGTGTAGATAAGCACTTGAGTTATATATTTTTGAAATTTTTCGAAACCGGCCTGACTTAGTGATACATGACAAATCTGTTATAGAATCAATATACATCAATTGAACGACAAGAGAAAATAGCAGTTCTCTCAAACATTATAACAGCTGAATACCATGTAGAGTTAGTTGGTTAGAAATAATGTTACTTCATCTTTAAATATCCATTTTTGCAGGTCACATGTGGTAAGTAAAAGACATTATAAACACCATATATATAAGTTTGTTATATCCTTTTATTCACTAAAATAACAACCAATAACAGAATGAGTTTGATATTGAATAAGAGAGTGTTTGAGTTTGAAGCCGTTTCTGTTTTGAAAAATGGTAACATGTCAAATAAGAAATATTTAAAACCCACTAAAGAATGGAAAACTGATTTTTTAGTTTGTGAGCACTATATATTTGATTAAGTAATATGTAATGTATATATTAATAAGAATATATATGTGTGTTTATATATATATATATATGTGTGTGTGTATTTATATAGGGAAGTAATTTAGATGGGCGTCATTGTCAGGTGGATTAAGGAGTTCGATTCGTAATCTGAGGGTCGCGGGTTCAAATCCCATCTCGCAAAACATGCTCTTTCTTTCAGCTGTGGAGGTGTTGTAACGTAACGGTTAATCTCACTATTCGTTGGTAAAAGAGTAGCCCAAGAGTTGGCGGTGGGTGGTGATGACCAGCTGCTCTCCCCTCTAGCACAGTTAGCCCTCGAACAGCTTTGTGCGAAGTTCAAAAAAACAAAGAGACACGTGTAGCAAGTGTTATGTCGATACCTTTGCTCATTCTAAGAAATGATAATTATATTAATTATATAGTTACTGAAATAGACTATACACAATCGAATCGCACGATTCTCTTCTACTCTTTTTTTTCCTCTTTCACCTTTAATCTCAGAATGAGTAAGCTCTAAAATGACTAATACTCTCGACCCGAATAGCCGAAGTCTGTCATGTGGCTTTCATCACAGACCAGATATAACCAGCGAAGTGGCTCATCAAACTGGAGGCGAACTCTGACACTCTGCCTCCGGGTTGAACCACGCGACTATTGTGTCTGTCACATCTCATTGCACAAGACCACCCATGCCTGACCCCTTAAATCTTTACTTTTACAACCTTGTCAATCTCAAGTACACAGATTCGCCGTGAAAGGGCTTTATAAAGAGCAACTTGGAGGAAATTCGAATCCAGTCTAATTTCGTCACCGATAAACAAGGTTTTACGTTAAGACAGAACAGTGATCCTACCAAGTGCTTTATCCAGCTTTCATGATGGACTTGTGCACATGGCCCACAATCATTTTACTGGTGCTTCACGGACACGAGGTTATCCCATGAAGCAGCAACTTAGATCAGCAAACTAGAACAGTACACTAACCATTCACTCGTGCAAACAGTTTGTTTATAAGTCTGTGTGTGTAAAAGTTGTAATTTGACTGAGGACAGGGTTCGATCTCAATCAGATACCTTGTCGCTGAAAAACACAGCTCAAGCCTCAGATATGTTAGTGCTACATAATGGTATAATGTCATACCTCAGATATCCTGTTTTTTATTTTTTTCTTATAAGCAGTATTTTCTGTTGTTATAGCATATTATTCTTATCATTAAATTTAAAGTCATATGATATATTTCATACATTTGAATAGTTATGCGCATTTTAGTTGTTAACTGCACAGTTGTATAAAGATAGGTTTATATAAAAGATGCAAATTCTAATCGTTTGGTTGACCTAACGAAGATACATCGCGTGCTGAAGGTGCATACAGCACAGACATCACGCGCTTCTTACGTCAAGAAACCTGTGTTAAAGTTACGCATATTCTGTTTGTTATGGTGGACACGTCTTTACAATTGTCATCACGCTTGCTAAATAAAATACTGTTTTATGGGCGAGTAAACATGTTCTCTTTTCTGAAAAATCAAACTTGCCAGAAAATGTGCTTTTAACTAGATTCTTTTAGTTTGATCATATTTGCTTATGATTCAGTTATTGAAACTTTTCTGTTTATATACGGAATTTAAATTGTGTATGTATACAATTTACAGCTGTTATCATATACTATGAATATGTTAGAAGCACTTATATAAAGAGTATTAAATGTTTTTATTGTTTTGGATGTAAATATAAGATGACTTAATGAAATAGTGTAAGAAATTTAAGAGTGTTATTAAAAGTTAAAAAAATATTTATTCTAAAGAGCGACGAATAATGGACATCAAATAATTATAAAGGCACATATTTTTATAATGGAAGAAACATTGTAATAACTAATTAAAAATAATTATTTAAGAATGATATTCAAGAATATTTTTTCTGTGTCTCAACGCGTTTCTCAGCGCTCATTTTTGTCAGACTTATACTTTTCAGCTGTGAGGTATTTTGTGTACACACATATAGATATTCATTAATGTTTATTTATGTATTTACATACCTATTGTAAAACGACATTGAAATGTTCAATCACCTTGAAATGTGCATAAATAATCATAACATTTTTGGAATACTTATAAAACACGCCAGACACCTCATTAGTTTTCCGCCATTTCTAATGAATTTTACATTACCAGAGGTGTTCTAACTTTCGTCCCCGTCACACCAAACATGTTCGCCCTTTCAACCGCGGGAGCGTTATAAAGTGACGGTCAATCCCACTGTTCGTTGGTAAAAGAGTAGCCCAAGAGTTGGTGGTGGGTGGTGATGACTAGATGCCTTCCCCTTTTATTTCTCTGCAAAATTAGGAACGGCTGATGCAGATAGCCCTCGTACAGCTTTGCGCGAAATTCAAAACAAACCAAAGCTAACCGTCGTACGTTTTTTGCTGTCCTCACGATATAATAGAATTAATAGTGTCGAAAGGAATAGTTAACACCACATTACAAAGAGAATGTGCAAAACAGATAAAACTACTTTTGATGAAGTCCATACACACATGCATAAGTTATATTTATATATATATATATATACATATACGACTATGTTTCTACCTGCTTCTTTGTGAACGAAGTTATCTGAATTAGCAAAAAGAGAAGCGTTTAAAAGCTGTTTTTTTATATTCGGCTACAGTGATTTATATCTATACAAAAATTAAAATTAATTTCGTGATCGACTAACATGTATAGATATCACAGAATAATGTTAATGTCTTTCACGGTAAGCTGGTTCTGAATCAAACAACAACAAAACACTAAAAATCTAGAGACATTGCATGATAACGATCTAATCATTAAAAAGATAATGTAGTTTGTTAGTGTAAGTTCCTAGGGACATTGCAAGACAACGATTTAATCATAGAAAAGATAATGTAGTTTGTTAGTGTAAGTTCCTTGGGACATTGCAAGACAACGATTTAATCATTAAAAAGATAATGTGGTTTGTTAGTGAATGTACCTAGGGACATTGCAAGACAACAATTTAATAATTAAACAGTTAAGCAGTCTGTTAGTACATGTACTTAGGGACAATCAGGAGAATGAGTTATACGTTAAACAGATACTCGCAATCTGTTAGAATAAACAATTAGAGACAATGGAAGATAACGATTTAAACATTAAACAAATATATATAGTCTCAAACAATGTCTCTTCACTTGATCGTAAGAGCATTTCAAGCATTAATAATACACAAATTAAAAAATAAACCGATGTAATACGTCAATTGTCTGTCTTAGTCAAATTGTCAAATTTGATATTCGATGCAGACTAAACTAAAAGTTAAAAATTTGAAATATTATACTAGCGTTTAAATCTGACAATTACAATGAATATAGTAATCAAATACGAATTATAATTTCACGACATATTATTTATTGATTATGATTTGTTTTTAAATAAACTTCATATAATTCTAAAGAAATAATAAGATTATCAAACTAAATGTTAATCTTGTTGTTAAACACAAAACTAAGCAATGGACTGTTTGTGCTCTGCTATCAAACTAACAAGAGTACAACAGAGGATGTTTTTGGAAGAAATGAAATGATTATGATATATATTGTTTTTAATCCTCACTGGCGCTTTTAGTGCATTTCATTAGAACAGTTAATTTTTAAAACTAATGATTATTGTACAGGAAAGCCACTCTTGAAATGGTTTAAGAATTATTTAAAAAACAGTTTAATCAGCAATCCACACGAAGAGAATTTGACCGTCACTCTTGTAACGCACTTTTGTCTCCAGGTCACAGAGCAGCAATTTTTTGCTGCGATGGAATGCAAACCATGAATCTTCAGGTCCATAATCCGGCAAATTAGCCACTTGGTCACATTTTGCCGTAATCAATTATATATAGAAACAAAATTTACCAGAATTTGTATAACGAGCTTAGATTAGTTTCCAATGGTATCCAAGTTTCTGTGTTGAAACCGGTTCTGTTTTGTTATTTACAAGTCTTACTCTGAGTTAGCAGTAAGTTTTGGACTTACAACCATAAAATTCGTGGCTCGATTCCTCGCGATAGACAAAACACATACAACCTTTTTAGTAGCTTTGCACTTTAAAACAACAATAACAGTTACATGTTATAAATGACAGAGGTGAATTAAATTTAAAGTTCGATTTTTACTCATGCATGTACTTGTGTGTTTTCTTACAGCAAAGTCACATCGGACTATCTGCTAAGTCTACCGAGGGGAATCGAACCATTGATTTTAACGTTGTAAATCCATAGACTTATCGCTGTACCAGCGGGAGACTTTTACTCATGCATAAGACAATGTTATCTTATTTTTAAAATGTCTAGGGGTGTGTTAGCATCAATCGCCCGAAGTTAGCTGGTTCGACAACCGTAATTTTTTGTATGGCAACTGGAAACTGTCGGACGGTATACATGGACTATTTTTAGAATTTTATCCCAAGAAGAAAGATGAAGATCTCCGAATAGCGTATCTTTCCAATTTTTTATGAGACCTTTAGCTTTGTATTTAAAGACACAAGTACGTAATCAGTTAAATGAGCCAATTATTACTTTTCACAAAGCAGGTTCATGCTGTTAGTATCTAATGAGGTCCTTAGGGATTTAATAACAAAAGAAAGAAGGAGGAACATTATCTAACATTGTTCTTTAAAATATTTTTTACTTTCTTAATAGGTGCCATCAACTAGGTTTTATTAAAGATCGAAATATCAAAAAAACTACCAACACTCTTTGAAAATACTTCAATAAAGTCGGGAAACGATTTGTGATAAATAATTCATACTTAATTAGTTAAATACTAAAGCGAATTTTTTTCTATCTCCCAAGTATTTATTGTTTAGGAATTCTGAACGTAACACCATCATGCAGATCCATGTCTTAAAGGTTATAATTACCAGGAAACAACAATTTTGAAAAGTGATAAATAGTTTTGTTATCATTTGTTTGTTTTGAATCTGCGCTAGCCGTCCCTAATTTAGCAGTGTAAGACTAGAAGGAAGGCAGCTAGTCATCGCCAACTCATGGGCTACTCTTTTATCAACGAATAGTTGGATTGACCGTAACATCATAACGCCCCCACTGCTGGAAGGGCGAGCATGTTTGGTGCGACGGGGATTCGAACCCACGACCCTCGGATTACGAGTCGAGTGCCTTAACACACTTGGCCATGCCGGGCCCGTTTTGTTATTAACCCTTGCTCTAAAATCCTTTTTTCTAAATGACTTGAATTAAATTGGTAATAATTACAAATGGAATACTCAATCTAGTTCATACTATAGCATTCGCTGTTTGTGGAAGCTGGTGATATAAGCAGCACCTAAACCACTATCATGTCTGTCTGGTATTCCCCGAAAGGCCTCATCGGCACAAGACATGACAGATTCAGTGTAGTTGACATCTTATTCATATTTTTCTTTGTTTTCATTCATGTGTTATTAAAACTGATTTGCAAAAAGTCTTGCCTAGAAAACATTTAAGATTTAATTTAGACAAGAAGTATACAATAAATTGTGCTTCACTGATACGAAACATTTCTTTGGTTTGAATTTCGCACATAGCTATCTGCGCATAACTATCCCTATATTTTTTGATAGATTGGAGGGAATTCAGCTATCCTCTTCCAACGCTCAAGCTACCTTTTCCTCACAAATAGTTGGATTGACCACATATTATAACATTTCCATTGCTGAAAGGGCGAACATGTTTGGAAACGCGATTCAGTTTCGCAACCCTCATATTGCGAATCAAGTGCCTCAATCATCAGACCGTGAAAAAATTGCAAGAGTTGTTACCATTAAATATGTATATTAATTTTGTAGGCAATTGGTTAGTTATTATTATACATTTAATATTTATTTATCATAGTACAAAAGTTTCTTTTATTCAAAAACGTTCAATATTTAAGACATGGTGTCTGCCTGAACTCATATTAGGGATAGGTGTGGAAATAGACTTATCGTTCTTCAAAATTATGGGCGTATTATCTGTTATGAGCATACATACATTATAATATAATAATAGAAAATTATTATAATGACCAACTTAGAACAAAAATACATCATGCTATGTTTACTGGGTGGAAAGTAAAAGAGAAATATAAAGTGCCGAATTTTAAAGTTAACAATGGAAAACAAATACGAAAGTACTAAGCTCCCTCTATTTTCTACTAAATATTGTTAAATAATTTAAGTCTCAATAGAAGTACAGATGTTAAGAAAAGAAGAAAGGTAGGGTTATTTTAGTTAAATAAATAACAACTTTTAAATATATAGCTATGTATCTTATATCTTTTCCATTGTGGTACATTGTCATAACGCATATTTATTCGTTTCATTTATAAACTATACGCGTTAGACAAAGTACTGTATAGATATAAGTACATAAACTATTTGTAGAAAAAAAATCTAACTTTTTAGAGTCACTTATGTCGTTTCTTTTTTATTTACAAATTTTAAATATTTGTTTTCTCTATTTATTTCTAAATATACTTACCATACTAATGGATCGTATATTCATATATTCGAATAGGCTGCCGCTGTAATATTTTATCACTCAAAGCTTATTTTGATCATTGCAAACCAAACAAAATTAATATCTAGCAACAATATCGAAACCCACTTCACTTTACCAACAAAATAAGAACTCTTTAGACAATACGGATACACGTGGGAAAAATACATCAAGGCAGGGATTAATTAAACGATATTTAACAGAGGAATCATTTAACAATGTTAAAGAAAGTGATAAAAATCAAAGTGAACCATTCATTTTGATAGGTTCACTTAACAATACCAAACAACACGAACATCTATTAAAGACCCTCGAGGAAAGTGAAAGTTAATAAAGTAATACCAGTCAAAGTAAGGATTTTCTAAACATTACCAAACTGAAGATTCAGTGAGTAATACAAACAAACTGAAGATGGATTACAAAGTACAAGTAAATATTAGGATTCACTCAAGGAAGTTGGAACTCTTAAAAACTCTAATTAATGAGTAGAAAATGACATGAAAAGATTACTAACCAATGTACAAACATAATGACTTAATAATAACTAACAGTATATTGTATTACTGTACAAATGAAGTAACAGTTTATGAAATAATACTAGATTAAAGTTGAAATTAATACTAAAAAAGAAACAGTTGACTTTGAAATTCTAAACAAGACAATGGGCTACAAAATAAAACAAGAAATTGTGAAAACTATAAGTGAGAATGATTAAATAATATGAACAAGGTAAAATGATTTATATTATGTTGAAGAAGTTAAAATGTCAGAAACGTATAAACACTACTAAAAATATCTAGTTTAAATATTTATAGATGAGTATATTGTTAGTATTAAAACCGTTGTGGATGTAATTGAGAATGATAAGTTTCTGTTTTGGTTTAACTTTGCTGTAGTTTTATTGTGTTTTTCTCCAGGTTAAATTAACTTTGCATCAATCTGTTTGATTATTTTCTTAATTACTTTTATATTTTACTGATTATCGAAATAATAATAAATTAATTATTATAATTTGATTATAAACACTTATAATTTGTTTAGTAACAACCCAGAAAAACAACTCTAAAGCATTTCGACACAAGTTTTAAAAATAAAAGTACTTGGGAAACCAATGGACATTATCTATCACTTTGGCTCGCAGACGTTAACTACTCCAGATCATGGTTGGAGTGTTTGTGTTTAGGGCCAGCTAAGGAGAGTAACGTATATATAATTAGGTGGTTAATGTTAGTATGAGTGGTCACTGACAAGTAAACATTTAGGGATTAAACTAAGATCTTTCTCATTAAGTTTATAGAGTGAACTCGCGGAAACGTATATGTATCCAAACTTCCACATCTCAGCAACGAATCTGACGAGTAAGGCAACCAATCATAGCTTAATTTTGTTAACAGCTCCGCCTTTTCCCTTACAATACACTAACTTAATTTACCACTACTTTGTTCAGCAGTAATCCAGAGAAACGACACCCAATTATCACACACTGTATCAGTTTGCACACGTCTAAAGAGGTGGAGTCCAGAATATTTCCTCCAAGGAGTAGGTGGCGCCACAAAGCAACATAGGTTGCATCGATCATGTAATGTTAAGATTCATAAAGTGATGGGCTTAATCATCTAGTACAAGTGTACAGGAGCAAATGGAAATAAGTGGGATAATTACTCTAGAGGGCGCTACTGTGTATACTTGGCTACTTGCGTTAGCTTTGACGATCAAAGTCAGATTAAACCGTTGATAATTCGAAACTGTTAAATGTCTCTTACAGCATTCTGAAGGTGGTGAACAGCGAGTGAAACACCTGCACAGGCCTGGAGAAACAAACTAACGAACAGTGTTACATATCTGGCGTGTTCTCTTGACTCAACTGTACGATCAAGCACTCAACACATTTCGGACATGCTTTCCAATATAGCTCCAAATTTCGGGATATCAGCATAAAATTGACAGTAAATGCTCACGCGCGGAATGTCGAAACTATAATAAGTGTTTCTTCCGTCTTGAGTAGGGACCAGTGAAATATGTCTCAAAACGTTTTGTTTGTTTTTTTTTGCACCAGGTCTCTATCCATTAGGCTTTAAGCATTTGTTTTAATTGTTTCTCTACTGGTTTATCCACGGTCTCTATAATCTCTCACGCTGAGCCCAATAACGAATACTCATTAAGACAAGGCCTTCAGGGAATATCCATGTTACACAATAGTTTAGACATCAGGAAGAGACACATTTTACTTGTGCATATTTACGAGAAACTGACGTAGGCTGATTTCTAAGTGTCGTTGCTTACAACTGACCTTGCTGTGGACTTTCCCATCAACTGACGTCAAGATGAGAGTCGTTCTTCAGGTGATTACTGGATATATGCCAAACAGTATTCATAAGCCTTGATCCGTTTGAGAAGCTGAACAATATTTTATCTTTTCAGATACCCCTTATTTTGTTTAAATTATGCTTTAATTTTTCCGAACTATTTTTATTGAACAATAAGTTAAACCTGTTATTTATCAAGACTCTAAGCTTTCTAATTTTTTGACGTTCTCTTTAAGAAATCCCTCGAGACTACTTAATTTCTCGTCGAATACCAACTGTCCCACGACGGATTATATGGTGGCGCCAGGCGCACGTAGCCCGGATATGGACACCGGGGACACGCTGTCACCACCCGTAACTTTCCAAGCTCGCAAAAATGTACTTCCCCCACTGTCCGTGCGAGCCAAACACTTCTCCATCGATTCCTTAATAGCAACGTCACATGTAAGTCCCGGCATTGGATCAAGTGACGATGTCTGCGATTACAACTCCGGCCGAACAACTCTAGCTGACTGCAAGACCGCCTCTCCTTTAGGTGAGTAATGTTTTACCGTTATGTCAAAAAGGACGAACTAGCCCTTTGTATAAATAATGTTTTACTGTAATGTGAAGAACGACTAACTAGCCCTTTGTATAAGTAACGTTTTATCGTGATGTGAAGAATGACTAACTAGCCCTTTGTATAAATAATGTTTTACTGTTATGTTAAGAACGACTAACTAGCCCTTTGTATAAGTAACGTTTTACTATTATGTGAGGAATGACTAACTAGCCCTTTGTATAAGTAATGCTTTACTGTTATGTGAAGAACGACGAACTAGCCCTTTGTATAAGTAACGTTTTACTGTTATGTCAAGAACGACGAACTAGCCCTTGGTATGAGTAACGTTTTATCTTTAGGTAGAATCACCACTTTGTGTGAGTAACGTCTTACCTTTACGTAGAATCACCTCTTTGTATGAGTAACGTCTTACCTTTACGTAGAATCACCTCTTTGTATGAGTAACGTCTTACCTTTACGTAGAATCACCTCTTTGTATGAGTAACGTCTTACCTTTACGTAGAATCTTACTCGTAAAATTATTTAGCTTTTTTGGACAATCTATAAAGAGCTTCTCTTTTTAATATGAAACATTATTTATACAGAAATACCGATTTAATAAGTATAAAAGAAAGTTTTAGATCACTGATAGCTGATATCCTTGTAATTATAACATATCTGAATTTTCAAAACTAGAAACTGTTTAAATAGATTGTTTGTGTCAGTTTATGTTTTATTTGTCATTTTGCTACGAATATCTGAAAACATGGGAATTACTTTATTTTTTCTATCAATATAATTATCGGTTAAGTGTTAAAAATACTCCCATCAACTTATCAATGTGATTGAGGTTAAGCCTCCAGTTAACAAATAACTTATATTAAAACATCAGTATTTGGCAACTGTATACAGAAAGGTAATCCACTACAAAGTAACAAATGTAACGATATATTACAACTCGACAAAGCATTATTGATCAATCACGACCAGCCTAAAATTCTATAAAAGCTTCACCGTCATCTACACGTTAGCTCTTTCTATATTTAATATGGGTTAGTTTGTAATAAGAACGTTTAAAACACACACACGTTCACATTTTAACTTGTTAACTTAATGTATAGTTGGTAGAATACAATATTTCATACGCTGTATGTCTGTTCTACATAGTGGTATTTATTTTGGATAACATTTTACTTTAGTTAACAATACCGTAATAGCAGTTTATTAATCTGGATAATGTTTCAGTTTATCTAATGATACCGTGGTGGTAGTTTAGTAAAATGGACAATATTTTAGTTTAGCTAACATTAATATAATGGTAGTCTATTAAAATATATATAACATTTTAGTTTAGCTAACAATCCAAGGTGGTAGTATATTAATATAGATAACATTTTAGCTTAACTTTACCATGTTGGTAGTTTATTAAAGTGTGTAGCACTTTAGTTTGGCTAATTAAATTATGATGACAGTCTGTTAACATATATATAGCATATTAATTTGGCTGACGACACCACGATAATTGTCTGTCAACATGGGTGCCATTTTAGTTTGGATAGTACAATGATGGTCTGTTACATGGTAGTTTAGCTAACACAGAGTGATTGAAATAAAGAAGTTAACAATGTATTATTACCTTAAACACTTCTATATTTTGGTTATACTACTAGGCTCAATTTATTTCGTTGATTAATATATCTAAAGTTTGAGTGGATTTTGATTATAATATCATTTATCTGAAGTATAACAATTTTATAAAACATTAGATGAGTATCTTTATATCATGTTATATATGTTAGTTTTGATGACATAAAAATTTGGCTGAATCTACAAGGTTAACAACTCATTACTTTATTCTGTATTATAATTTTGCGAAAACCGTGAAAATGATATTCATTCAATAGATAAGACTATATAGTTTGATTGAAGTCAAACTGACAGTTCCTCACAATTGAGAATATTATTGTTTGAACATGACTGCCAAGTCGATATTATATTACCTGTGATGTATAGTTTTAGTTAAGATAATTGTTGACAGTTTAATACTATGAATTTTATTATTGTTTGGCTAAAATATATTTTACGTCAATTTAATTTTGTTGTGAGTTCATTTTGCGTGAAAAGATGAAAAAAAATATTTAGGCATGTAATATATATTTTGAAAATCTCAATATAACTTCGAAGGAGTTAAAGTTTTTTTTTAATGTTCTAATAATTGGTAATATAATTAATGATTCAACTGTTTCTCAAAGCACAAATATATTGTTGATTATAATAGAACACGATTTTGATCGAGAATTGAGCTTTGAAGGATATTTTAAAATTGAAAACAAAAGAAGAATATTTTCTAAATTGTTTGTCAGTAAATGATACTTATTACGTTCTCGTATTTTGTAGTGATTATTTTCCTCACAAATAAACACAAATTTTGTTATTTAATGAAATTATAATGAGCAGCAAAAATAAATATCTATTTGTTGTAAGAATATTCAGTCGAACTGAAGTATTGATTAACAACTTTAAAACATATATCCATCCGAAGAAAACGAAAGAGAAGGAAATGGAAAAAAAAATCTAAAATACTCTGAAGATGTAGTGTAGTTTTCAAACTAGTGTCTCCACTCATTTCCCAGAAACAAATTATTTAAAAAAAGCAGTTTTCCTGTATCTTTAACAACTGTCATGATATATAAGACTGTATAGTGTAGATATTTTTAATTAATTTATTTTGTGAGTTAATATTTTATGACTGTTTAATTTTTAACAAAAAGAGAGTTATAGGTAGACAACTGTTGGAAGCTGTGTTTTTAATTTATTGATGTTGAGGCTATCGAATGTCGTGTAAAATTTATTGATGTCGAGGATATAGAGATTTTTAAAAGGCGAACAAATGATTAAATGATAAATATATAAATAGTGTGAGATGAGCAGACAGACGGAGCAGACGAGGAAGTAAAATCACGAGAATTAGAGGTTCGGCCAAGGAAAGTTAAACGTAAAGTTATCTGCCTAATCGTCAATATGTCAGAGGAAAACCAGTAGTTTTGAAAGAGATAAAAAGTATAGTTTATTTCGTCAAAGCGAGTTCTAAAGTAAATGAACCAGTCTGAATACACTATGACAAAAGGAATAGGCGATTTCTAAAGTACGAGAGTCAGGCGATTACTGAAAGAACAGTATACGACTATGGTAAATCGACGAGTTTTATTTGTTTGTTTGCCGGTTTTTAAATTTCGTGTAATGCTACACGAAGGCTATCTACACTAGCCATCTCTAATTTAGCAGTGTAAGACTAGAGGGAAGGCAACTAGTCATCACTACCCATCGCCAACTCTTGGGCTACTCTTTTACCAACGAATAGTGGGATTGACCGTCACATTTTAATGCCACCACGGCTGAAAGAAAAGCACGTTTGACATGACGGGGATTCGAATCCACGAGCTTCAGATTGCAAGTCGATTGACCTAACCACCTGGGTATACCGGGCCTAATGACAGTTTAAGTGTTTATAATATGCCTATGATCTGTGCAGTGTACATAATTTGTAAACAATATATATATATATATATATTATTTTAAGAACAAGTGGAGTGCGTGTTATTCGCTTTTTTTTTATTGATCGCCAACAAGTCACAGACATCTACTGTAGAAGAATCCTCAGCTCAACACCCATGTTAATGCTATTCAATATATTTACTAAATACTACCACTATATATCACATTAAGAAGGGTACGACAATTATTTTGTCAACTTTCGAATTATTTTGTTTTTGCACTTATATCCTGCCAGATCTTTAACGTTCTTGTGAGAAGTGGTTAACGTTTTTGACATATGAATCCTCGGATTTTTACTTTATTATCAAAATAGAAAAACAAAAACAACAAAAAAGTTAAACCCCACTTTTCTCAAAACATATCAGTTATCTATTAACCAATATTACACATTAGTGTCTGTGAAAATATGTTGATAATGCTCAATTTGCGACTATCACATATTCTGTAGATTAAAATAAACACGACATTTTATTTGTGTATATATATATATACATATATATGTATATGTAAAATAAAACAGTAGTCTATATTATTGTTAAGAAATAGAAAAAACACAAAACTATTGTGAAACAAAGGTTACGTATGTTGAGCATTAATGAATAAACAAATAATTCCATTTGCTACATCAAAACGACATTACGTTCTGTAACTTTAAACATTCAAGTACGAAACTTCAAAGAGTAACATGTACACGCCGTATATTTGGGTTATGACAACATGTATATATATAAACATAATGACTAAAATAAGAATAAGTAAATCTTATTATGAATATAATATTCATGGACACAGTGAAAATACTGCGATAAAAATTATACAAAAGCTATTCTGTTCTCTGGTGTGTGTTTTTTTAAATTAGAGATTTTGAATGTATGGAATAAAATATTCACCAGCTCTTTGAAGAAATAAGATAAGTGCATCCAATTCTTCGGTTTCACGTGTAACTATTTGAAGAGGGCGAGGGATTATCCTTTTAATTTTAAAATTTTCTATGACGTTTATTTATTATGAACAAAATAAGTGAAAAGAGGTACAGGAAAATAGTTGTATGGTGTGTAAAAAGTTGACTAAAATTATATCAGCTTGAATGGTCGAAATACAGCAGTACAAGATGTATATTTTATTCCATTATTTACTATAAAGAGTCAAGTGCTAACATTCGTTGTCAAAGAAAAGTTATTAAGGTTTAAATCTTTCATTTCTTTTATGTGGATTTCTTAAAAAGTAACATGCTTTGTTTAAGTGTGTGTTTTTCTTATAGCAAAGCCACATCGCGTTATCTCCTCAGCCCACCGAGGGGCATCGAACCCCTGATTTTAGCGTTGTAAATCCGGAGACATACCGCTGTACTAGTGGGGTGCTTTGTTTAAGTATCGTGTGTTTTCTAATAAATCATTCAAGAGTGTGTATTATACAATAATATTACACAATAATATATATACAATTATATTATACAATAATATCACACAATAATATATACAATTGTATTATACAATAATATATACAAAATGAAGTTGTTGTTTTTCTCCTCGGCAGAAAGTCTTTAGAATTTATCATAAACAAGAACAGGTGAAGTTAAGGTTACAATTATTGAAAATGCATACATAACGCCATCCTATTAGTAAAATAAATACCACGGCAATTTATTTTTAACTATTTAAATTATCGTAATCTTTGGATTATTAATTATATAAGTATTGTCATTATCAATGTTCTTTTGTGTTGTTAGGACTAGATTTTTAAATTTAACTATGTTTACTCAGAGATGACATGTGATTTATAATTAATTCATACTCAATGCACATTAATTGAACCAGAAGGACATAATCAAACAAAGCCCGACATGGCCAGGTAGGTTAGGGCGTGCGACTCGTAATCTGAGGGTCGCGGGTTCGCATCCCAAACATGCTCGCCCTTTTAGCCGTGGTGGCGTTATAATGTGACGGTCAATCGCACTTCTTCTTCTTCATGTGTCAAATCTGCGGCAGACATCGACGACCATGGCATGCCAGACTTCTCTGTTGTCAATCCTCCTTATCAACTCGATGTTGCTCATTGAGTTCTTGGTGACATAGTTATTGAGGCTGTCGATATATTTAGTTCTTTGACACCCTCTGCTTTTCCTTCCTTCTATTTTTCCACATAGCATCTGTTTCTCTATCCCATTCTTCCTACAGATGTGTCCATATTCGTTGGTAAAAGACTAGCCCAAGAGTTGGTGGTGGATGGTGATGGTGACTAGCTGCTTTCCCTCTAGTCTTATACTGCTAAATTAGGGATGGCTAGCGCAGGTAGCCCTTGAGTAGCTTTGCGCGAAATTCAAAAATAAACATAATTAAACATGATATCATATCTACTGGTTTAAACTTCGTCTTTAATTCACTTTGTTCAAATACTGACTTATATTATACATGGCCTCCGTACTCCTTTATATATTGAAGTGTATGCTGAAAGTAAGTAATAATACCACAGTTAATATATTTAAGCCTTTGGATCATATAAACTCTCTAAAATTTAACGCACCTCTAGTCTTTCTATAATCTTTATAATATTTGAGTATATTCAAAATAATCTTTTTTTTTAAGGACAAATATATTGCTACATGTTGCTGAAATACTACCAAAAGCATTGCCAAGTTAACAAAACTTAAATTCAACTTGAGACTTTATCCTGTTTTTCGTTGTCT
Source organism: Tachypleus tridentatus (assembly GCF_004210375.1). Classification (NCBI taxonomy): domain Eukaryota; kingdom Metazoa; phylum Arthropoda; class Merostomata; order Xiphosura; family Limulidae; genus Tachypleus; species Tachypleus tridentatus. The sequence continues at coordinate 55,402,809 of NC_134825.1, forward strand.
AGCAAACAACCCAGAGATTCTTCTTAACATGTAACTTATCCAGAAGGGATGTCCTATAATCCTCACTGCAAACTTCTATTTAAGAATGTTTGGTCTTGTTGCAGTTGTTATCAAGTTTAACACTAATTTTATTTCAACGCTTTGAGTTGTTTACAGCAGACTTCTGTGCAACTTTGATATATGTATCTATCATGTGATAACAGATTTAACATCTTAGCAGCAAGTACAGGTTTATGAAATTCATCCAGATGAAAATTAAGAACCTCCTGATGGATCATTAAAGTTATTTTATAATTCAGGAAAACAGCGATCATGCAAATGCAATACCAAATATATATACATATATAGAAATGCACACACATTATATATATATATTGGTCTAATGGAATATTTTAATGCTCTGAATAATATGTGTAAAATATCTCAACATTGTAGACAAAATGTGTGAAGTAACTCAATACTATGGACCATATGTGTAAAAATATCTAAATACTATGTACAATGCGTACAGAATATCAAAAACAACTTACATATCCATATTAAGCCTAAAAGAGAAATTGTTGGTTAGCTTCCTGTGCTTTTGTGGCTAAATGTCTTCTTTCATCGAAACTTCTTCACCGGCAAGTTTAGACAAATCTGCACTGAATATACGTTTATTGTTGTTGTGTATTCTGAGGTACCTCTCTCGAGTTGAGGTCTTTACAAATAATAAACAAATAAAAGATCATCGTAAGAGTAATTTCTCTGCATACACAATTTGCACTTTACTATATCATAAAGTTTTGAATGTTGCGCAAAGCTATATGAAGGCTATCTGCGCTAGCTGTTTTAATTTATCAGTAAAAGATTAAAGGGAACACAGCTAGTCATCAGCATCCACTGCTAACTCTTGGGCTACTATTTTAGTAATGAATAGTGGGATTATCCATCACAATATAACGCCCCACAGCTGAAAGGGCTAGCATGTTTGATGTAACGGGGAGTTAAGCGTCTTAACCATCTGGCTATGTCATAAAATATAAATAATACTGTTCACGTATATTTTAAAATTTTATTTTACAAATATATAATAAAACTTATGCAAGCTAAATAGTTTATATTAAAATAACTTAGGAACCTCACCACGCCCATGTCGTTACAGATCATGCCTCCATCTCTGATCATTCTCTACCTTTCGGCGGTCATGCATCTTGTCAACAGTTCCTGCAAACAACTCGTCGTAAGGTTGTTAGGTCAAAACCATATCTCTTCTCTCAACAGCTCTCGCAAAAACCATCCAGTGCACAACGATTTTCCAGCGTCCGTTTCCATAGTCCGATTGGACAGAAATGTGATAACTTGACTGGTAAATCTTTCTGTGTAACGGCATGAATAACCGTTTCATTCTCCAGCTGCTTGAGATGTGGAAGGTTAAACGGATATGTTGTGAAAGCAACTTGTGTCCACGTGACTTGTGCTGCATTTTCAGATGAAGATCATTCTTGAGTAGGTTGTTGTCAGGTCCGCTGGAACTGCTTTTGCCACTGACCTTTGTGTTTGGCTTCTCATCTGTTACAAAACGCTCAACTTCTCTTACCACGACTTGTTACAAGTCTATTTTAGGATGGTCTTAGAGCACAAACTGATTCAAACTGATTTGTTTTCCAATGTCATTAAGAATAAACTATGTCTTCGTCTTGGAAATTCTAAGTAGAGTGTGTGTGTGTGTTTTTCATATCAAAGCCGCATCAGGCTGTCTGCTGAGCCCACCTTGGATAATCAAACCCCTGTTTTTAGCGTTGTCAATCCGTAGACTTACCGCTATACTAGTGGGGTGCTTGGAAATTTTAATTCCTCACTTTAAACACATCTTTATGAACAGAGTGTTTACTCATTTTGTGTTGGAAGGGGCTGAAGAGGCTGCTTCAAACCTTTCACAAAATAAATTAGTTTTCGGTAGCATCACATTATCAACAAAACCTCAAACAATGTCAAAATGTATTTTTAATATATGCAGTTTCACAGCTATGTTAGGTGTAGCTATCACGTAACTTACCGATTTGCATATTTTAAATCATTTTAATATAACGTACACAATTATCAGTATTATCAACTAGTCGAAAATGAACTTTTAAACCTAGACCTAATAAGATTGATGCGCATTACATTAGAAAGTAGCCCCAACTGTTTTTCCCAAGTTTTTCATATTTTAACGATTAGCATACATGTCACAATTAAATAGATTTTTACTTCTATTTTAACATTCCTTTTTATTTTTACTTCGTAATGGTCAAATTAAAAATAATATTTAAAAACAATACGTTTTGGATATAGCATGTAATGGTAATTTATTGTGTTATTTGAAGTTAAGCAGAAAGCTATACAATCTCTGCCTATCATGGGTATCAAAACCAAGTTTCAGCGTAGTAAATCTCCAAACATACTGCTGTGTCACTGGGAGGCATGTTGCTAAAAAAAATGAACAATCAGCGAGGAAACAAATTCGTTCTAATTTCATTGTTATTTGTATTGTATTTCAAGAACACGTGATTATCGATGTTTCGCCAACTTTCGGCATTCAGTCACGTGACATAAAAGTTCCTCTAACATAGCTTGTTAACAAAACGCTTTTAAAAAGGGTTTGTAGTTTTTAATACAGACATACATAATAGATTACTTGTGCTCTGTCCATCGTAGAGAATCGAATTCTGGACCGTAGCATTGTCTAGTCTGTGAACTAAGTATTGACTCGCTAGGGGACAATAGAAAAAATAAGGTAATACAATTATAAGCTTATGTATATATTCTATTAACAATAATTTCAATTAATAATTTCCTTCTTATACATCCACCTGGTTATTGTTTGTGAAATGTTACTCAGAATAAACAAGTATGCTCTTTGTTGTTCATGAAGCCATACTTTCTGTTGATCACTTATTTTCGTTACCGTAAAAATATTATCAACAGTTGTCCTCTAACTTTCTCCTCGAAGATAATAGAAAATTACGGTTATATTTTATGTGTGTGTGTGTATGGCAAAGTGACAGAAAGTTCAAAAATGATTTCAAAACATAAGTATGTTTGGTAAAAACTCATTTCTATCATTCGCCTTGACCGTCAACTCGAAAGCTTAATGAAACGTGTCTCCATCAGAGGAAAAACTCTTCCATTGATCAATAGAAATAACAGTCGGCATTGTAATCCCTCTTTTCGACATTTTCTACAGGAGATTAATAGTTGAACAGTTTTTACCAAAATGTATAACAAACATATATTATATAATAAATACCTGGACAACTTATTCACAACTCATAAGACGTCTATAGAACTTGGAGTAGTATGGGTTTTTTTGCACAAAGAATGCACACTCAGCAGCTCGTAGAAGATCTCCTAAAATACCATTCTTCATCACTGAAGTCTGTCTATCAGCTTAGTTGAATTTATCTATTAAAACAAGCTAATCAACGTAAAAAATACCATACAGCCAGAAAAAATAACATGAATAGCCTATTGGAATGTGACAGGAAAAGTGTTGGGGAAAGCTACAATTGTTTTTATAGGAATACGGCTACTCTTGACAACTTATAGTGATGTGACAAAGATCCTCATTAGTACAACATCCATTCCTATCTCTCACGCCCAGTTTACATTAAAATGATTGATACTGATTTGGCCCGGCATGGCCAGGTAGTTAAGGCACTTGACTCCTAATCCGAGGGTCGCGGGTTCGAATCCCTGTCATACCAAACATGCTCGTCCTTTCAGCCGTAGGGGCGTTATAATGTTTCAGTCAATCCCACTATTCGTTGGCAAAAGAGTAGCCCAAGAGTAGGCAGTGGGTAGTGATGACTAGCTGCCTTCCATCTAGCCTTACACTGCTAAATTAGGGATAAATAGCGTAGTTTTGCGCGAAATTCAAAACAAACAGGCACTGATATAATATTTGTTACCAATAGAAACTGGAGAGATTAAAGCATTAATTATAATTGGACATTGATAGGTAACAATGTTCTTTAATAAAATAGTATTTTTGTTCTATTCTGGTGAACCGCCACTGAATAAACTACAAATATATATTTTTATGGATTTTACATTTTAGCGTAAAATAATCAGTGCGTTGGTGAAACTAATCTCGTCTGATTTACTTTGAATGATCTTGCTTGATTTCAAAGATTTTTTTATTCGCCTTCGGTATAAATCTGAGGCTTATCAAATTATTTCAACTATCGTGTTATATGTATCTGTCGTAATATTGTTACTGCTTTGTACTGTTGTATGTGATCTGTATTCACTATTTGGTATGCTATGACTTTTGATGCACGTGGACTGTGCTACCTACTGTTGTATGCTGTCGCTTTAACTTGACGTGAAAATACTCCCCTGGTAAGCTGAAGAAAGTTCATATATTAGATCCAACTACTGTTTATGAAAATAAATATTGTTAAACGTTTATTTTCGAGGTAGTAATACATTTCTCAGTATGCGTGTAATACACAATGTGTTCATAACTAGCTACACTTTTGAGATATTAGTGTTTAGGTATATTATATTTTTAACACTATGTAAGATTCTGAAGCTTTAGAGCAGTGGTTCCCAACCTTTTTTATGCCCCGCACCCCTAAAACAAATTTAATATGTTCTCGCACCCCTTACAGTAATTATTTATTTGAGAATAAAGGTGAAGGTGGCCAAAACACATGTTATCTTGCATCCTCTGGAACGCTATATCGCACCTCTGGTTGGGAACAATTGCTTCAGACTTTGCTCAACAACACTTTGCTCAAGTGCCACTATAGTCCAGCGATATAGGATTTAAGAATCTTATAGAGTGCAATAGTATATTACTGTTTATTTTCGTGTTGTCATGTATAAATGTATTAATACTGTTTAACAGTATCAGAAGCCGTTGTTACGACATATATTGCATGCTAAACTATTATACTGATTTTGTATATTCAACTAAAAATAATTTACAACGGTAAAATCAGGGGCTCTATTCCCCTCAGTGTACACAGCAGATAGCCCGATGTGCCTTTGGTATAAGAAAACACAAACACATATCAAAAACTCTATGGGAGTAACTTTTAATTTGTCAAGTTTTGATCTATCAAATCCCGGATCTGTCCAGGTAGGTTGAGATCGAGGCTCTGTGGGGACCATTGCATCATTTGAATGACTCCAGCAGCTTCTTTCTTAGCTAATTAATTTTTTTATAGGTTGGATGAGTAGTTGAGGTCAGTATCTTCTTAGTAGTAGAATCCTTTACCAATAATATACAAACCACTGGGTATAACATGACTGATTAGTATCTGATGGTACTTGTGCTGGTCCATTATTTCATCTATTTTGCAAGTATCTTCTGTCTCCTCAGCAGAAAAACACTCCACAAACAATCACACTATCTGCCCTATGCTTCATTGCAGGTACTATGGGTTGAAGTAAGTAGCTTTCATTTTACTTCATCTGGACGTATAATCTATGCTTTGAATCAAATATTTCAAATTTGGAATCATTTCAGACCCTAATTTTGATTAGTATATTCATTCAAGCAGAACCCTTATGACATGTCTCTAGTACAAGAGTATGGGAATTATAAAGAATGATAACTATTCTCACTCTGGCATATTCAGTTGTCAAGAGGGACTAGTGAAGCATTACCATAGTGTTGAAATATACATTCTGTAATGGTATATAAGATTTATATCTCCATAAGACGGAAACAATGACAAAATATTTTTTGGTCTAACACTTTTGCACAGCACTGTGTTATTCACGTAAGTGTCTAATACACTGCTGTTATTTTGGGAATCCAAACCTAAAACATTAAGTTTTTGGTATAAATATCTCATTTTATACACAATATTATATCACAATGTTATAGGCCTTGTATGAGCCAGTTATGAATCCAAGTTGAACGTTGACACTAAAACTCACTTTACAATTTGTACCATGGGTGAGTTATTAGAGTGACAATCAAAACCCGCTATTTGGTCAGGTAAGAGTTATCTTAGAGTTGGTGGTGGATGCTATTAACTAACTGCTTTCATGTACTGTATCAATTAGAAAATTAGGGATTGCTATGCACAAATATAATCCTTGTGTAGTTTTGTGCAAAGATTCTAAAACAAACAGTGTTTATTTCACAAGATATAAGTCTTTGAAGTGTGTATTTTCAAACAATTATTCTTCATGAACTGGTGATCAGATTGCATCTCATTTTAACCAATAAACAACAACAAAAATATGTTTTTGAAAAAAATCACTGTTTTTTTTCCTTGCAAAACCATCAACCCATTGAAATGTAAAATATGCACTGTAGAAATGAAGAGACACTAATACATCCTTGATTTTACGAAAGAAAGTATAATAATTGTTCTTGCTATCCACCATTGTATAAATATTTACGAGGATTAGAACCACTGCATTTCACTCTGGTGTTAGTTTGAGGAATTAAATGAATTTTATCTAAGTGTATTATGTGTGTTTTCTTATAGCAAAGCCACATAGGGCTATCTGCTGTGTTCACCGAGGGAAATCGAACCCCCTGATTTTAGTGTTATAAATCCGTAGACTTACCACTGTCCCATCGATGGACATTCTAACTCTTCTCAGTGAATCAAAGCTATTAATTGTGTTGACTTAGAAATCTACACACTACAAAACCGATGACGAACATGTATTACACTTTTAACTGTTTTTTTCTGATTTTAGAAAGTCCTCGTAAAACAAAGTTATTTTGAGATTTTTTGGTCTATTCTTACAGAGAAATTTGTGGAAAAAACAATAAGTCGTGGACAACTAATAGAAGCAGTTTCCAGTTCATCCTGCTCCTTAGAGAAAGTTCAAGTTCCAGACAAGTTAACTTTAGAATACGAAGATACGAATACAGTATATAACAGTGACAATGATATTACGATTAGCACAGACCGTATCAAGCGAGAAAACGAACCAAGTAGTTCCGGTAGTAAGGGCTACAAAAGCTGTGAATCTAGTCACGGTAACAGGAAGATGAAACAGGAGAACCCGCAGGTTCTTCCCAGCTGTAACTGTGAAGAACTCAAGCATGTCCATGCTTATTTAGAGACAAAGGAGTTGTGGGAAAAGTTTCATGAACTAGGAACTGAGATGATTATCACTAAAACAGGACGGTGAGCTATTATTTCTTTGTGTAATAACTTAGCGTGTGGTTTAATTACTTATATTTACTGTTTACAAGATCCAAACGCAATGTTGCGTTCCCATTCGTTATTTTCATACTAACCTTACACATTTGAATTCATGTTCTGGCTGTTCATATACATAATGTAAATAACCCGAACATTGTGTATTCATATGAGAAATATCATTAACTGGGTGTCTCTAAAGTAAAGAAGCGTTAAACACTTTCAAATAATGGCCTATTCATTTTCACCGATAAAAAGCATTAAATCATATTGTCGTACGATATTATTTGAATATATAAGGGTAATACCAAACTCAGATCTGTAAGACAGCAAATAAATCATTAAGTTTCATTAGGATATTATAGTTGTCATAAAACACAGTGTATAAATCTTATTATGATATTACTTGTTATTACACAAGTTGTACAACAAAATTCCATGGAACGTAAGTATTAAAATCACTCCTTTTATTCTCGTAAGTGTAGGATAACCTGCTATTTTCCAGTTTATTTATACTATGATTAGGTCTTTAAGTATCACCTGTAGATAATTTGAAGTGATGATCAATTTCAACCTATATCTTGTGCGATATAATGGTTTTATCTTATGAAGATATGCTGAAAGTTAAAAGGCTATAATTATTAAGCTAAGAACGAATTTTTATTAAAGCGGTGTTATATTGAGTGGTTTATGTAACCTTTTTTAGGAAGTTGCTTACATAACCCTCTGATAAATGTATTTTGTCTCAGCTTTTTATATATTAGGTGAACTGAAATTATCCGTTTAAAAAAAAGAATTAGAAACCAGATATTACTGTTTTACTTGTTAAATACTGGATTTTAACTCAGTTATTTATTTTTAATGAAGTTTTAGTACTTGCTAATAACAGATTGTATTTCGTAAACACTGGACTTCATACCAGTCTTTGACATGTTTCTAGTAAATACGGTTAATACATAAATCCAATAAAGTTTAGGCCTGTGATTTACGTTTAGAAAATTATAGCATATGCAAACAATTATGTTATTAATGTACAAGAAAGAATGTTAGTGTTTCATAAAACTAGACTTTACATCAGCGAATCGACTCTTAAAATATAACCTAAAATGTGTTTTAAAAACTAGGATACAGATCAGTTAGAAACATATTAACTGGATCGTTAGTGTTTGATAAGTTTTGACTTTACAACCACTGACACACTATTAAGGTATAACCTAAACTGTGTTTATATATATGGTGAAATCAAAGTACACGTTTGTTTTTAAAAGGACTTGAAGCTGGTTATAATTGTTATAACACGAGCTGTATGAGGAAAACATGTATGCAAATAAATAAGTCTTATTATGATATTTCTTATTATAATACAGGCTGTATGACAAATTTTCATGAGGCAAAAGCATTCTAGTCACAGGTTTTGTTCTTATTATATTCGTGTAAGATTATATTTGGTTTACACAGTTGATTTTACAGTATGATTAGATTTGGAAAAAGTACTTGTAGAGTTTGAAGAGACAAACCGATTTAGGCCGATATCTAATGGCTTTAAATAGTTTTATTGTGGAAAATTGTTAAAAAACAGAAATGTTGTATTATATAATGAACTTTATAACAGTTATTAACAAATTAGCTTTAGATCACTTGTTAATGTTTAAGATAGATTGTTAAGGTTTACCTAAACTCGGCTTGTGATATTTAACTGTGTATATCTTAGTAATTTATTTTGCACTTCAATATTAAGAATGTTTTTATGTACAAAGAGAATAGTAAGATAATTTATTTTCTTTTGTTTTTTAAAACAAATATCTTCTTTTGAAAGACAGAAAAATCTTATTTATAGAGGATGTGAAAAATAAATGCCATATGATCAAAATATTATACAAAAATGACACACCGATTGTTTTGTGTGTTGGAAAGGTCTTAATGATAAATTTAAGTTAAACATTTTAACTGTAGAGATTGTACGGAATTATTAAGAATGCTGAAATAAATTACTATTATTGTACTAGTACGTACTTAAGACCTGGTGTGACCTGGTAGTGAGGGCGCTCGATTCGTTACCTGGAGTTACGAGTTTGAATCACCGTCCAGCACATGCTGTCTGGACCGGCAACTTAGGTGTAAAAAACAATTCTTGGCTTAAAAAATTACCGGTTGACATATTGAGATTGTTACAGAGGAGTATATATAATATAAAACATAAGTATACACAAATACATAAATACATCAAATTAAATTTTCAATGGCACAGACAAAGTGAAATAGTTATATGAAATTCGAAAAAAAACAAATTGATATCATGTTAATCAATCATGTTTCATGTCCAAGTCATCTTAAACTTTAAATAGAGGTTTGTGCTGTGATGTTCCAGCTCCTGATCCAAAATCTTTGTTTTTGAGACAGTAGGAAAAACAATGTATTTGACCTAATTATTAATAATCAGCAATAGTACTTTAACGTAAGTCTTCAATTCAAAATATTTTTTATTTCTAGAAAAGTTTCATGCCCTTTTTTAAAACTTAAAACGTAAAACTACGTCGTTGGAAGTTATTTTACAATGAAGTTTTCAATATCCGATGCTTTTACAGTGAGCGCGCCAAACACGGTTTCAACGTGTTTGCTGCAATATCTCCGATTAATCATACAAGTTTTCTGTGTTTCGCTGATAAAATGTTAGTAATAGATGTATAATGCAACAAGAGACTAGACTATAAAACAAGATAAAAAACTCCACGTACCTTCAAAACATATGTTTCTGTGATGATAGATACTGTCATCAACCTCCAGGTGTCCAGAAGTTCCTTGTCATGTTATTTACGTCTGTCTATTCTGCAAAACAATGATACTGCTAAGTAGTAATCAAATAGTGACACAACATGTTTTTTCAAGTAGTCGATTTACTAAAATGCGAGTTTAATACGTGAAGAGACGTGTGTTCTTGAAGGACGTTTTAGTGAATAAAACAACAACAAAACACATGCCAATCATGGAATATCAGATTAAAACTCGGTATTGACTAGCACAGTAGTCAAAACGAAATCTGGTTGGTCGGTTGTGAATAGAATATTAAGTCAGATGAAAAACTCAAGCTTATACTAAACAGCTGGTTTGTATGTTTTACTCCAAAACAAAATGATTTCAGGTATATTTGACCAATTTAGGTTGACTGCAGTACGTCAGTCCAAGGTCCAATAGAACGGTTGTGAGGAAAATGTTATTACGTGAAGATATTTAGGGTTAAAAACGTTTCAAAAATTTGTTTAGATGAGAAACTGTAAACAAGTGAAGTATACCTGTAATAGAATCAGAATTAATCTTCGTACTTGTATCTGTCAATACAGCCACAGCTGAGTTATTTCTGAGATATAAAAAACATACTGTCAATACAGCCACAGCTGAGTTATTTCTGAGATATAAAAAACATACTGTCAATACAGCCACAGCTGAGTTATTTCTGAGATATAAAAAACATACTGTCAATACAGCCACAGCTGAGTTATTTCTGAGATATAAAAAACATACTGTCAATACGGCTACAGCTGAGTTATTTCTGAGATATAAAGAGCATATACATTTATTTTAATCATCGTATTTTTTTTGACAATCTAATGTTTTATTAACTCCTAGCCTTAATGGTTTTGTTGGAGGGGGAATATTATTTGTGAAATAGTTGATGCGTTAAACTCCTCTCAGTTATTACTGCAGGGTATCATGGACACGAATACTTTTGGTATAAAATGTTTTCAACCAGTTCTTTACGTTTCATTTTTTAACAATATCATGAGCATGTTTATTATCCACTTGTACTTTTTTACCATTCATACGTTTTACCATTCATAATTTTCCTGAACATTAATATAAAAAAGCATATAAACAACTTAAACCTTTTTTGGAAAAGCGTAAATGCGCATGCGTTATAAAAACTTTAAAACAAAAGGATGAAACGTGATATTTTTCTCTCTGATGCGAATCTATTGATAGGGTAATAATAATGTTAGCTGATGCATAGAAATTGACAAAGTAATGTGTCAGATCGCAAATCAAATTAGTAACATTTTATCTAACTATCATTAGTTAGTTCTTGTAAGCTGAGTACTTTATCCGTTTTAAAGAGAATTTCTTTCTCAAGTTATTTTATGTAGATAAACACAAAGTTATATTAATTTTAACATTCAAAGGAAGAAAAGAGTAGAATAACAAAAATAAGTTGAACTATGTAGGGAACGAAATCTAATTTTCATTAAACAATTTATTTTACATGTATGCGATCATTATGAAAGCTCACGTGCTAATCAAATTTTCTTTTTGATTCAGAGTAAATATATCTCCTAAACCGATTAATGACCGTGTATTATAACTTTATACGTACGATGTTGGGAATTTGAGTGATCAAATCTACCATTACGTTTTAAACAATAATTTTATTATCCAAGTGAGGCTTACAAACAAGAGTCAAATCTGATAAGTGGTGTACCACTAACACTGTGATCGTTCTACTTCTGCTGATAGCCCTTCTATAAGGATACAGTATATTATATACATTTTGTAATGTGTGCCTTAGTTCCACTGTTTAGATATTATAATCACAATACTAAGCCCTTGCTCTTTCAGATGTGTGGAAAAATCAGTCTCTGTATATTAATAAACTGTAGTTTTTCATTGGAAGTTCTTTTTTATATAAGTTAGGCTTTTTCTATTATTAGAGATATTTACGATCAATATTAGTCTTTTATGATTAGGTAATTGCAGTAAAGTTATTTTGGTGATTGCCTAATAAATGTTAATTTATATAACTATTGATATTGAACTTATATAGTGAGTGCTATCATCAATATTTTACAAAATGGTTCAAACCTTATAACCCGAGCGCTTTCTAAAGAGGGAGATTTATTCTTCAGGGGCAAACAGGAAATTGCGGCGTAACTGAATGACTAGTATATAAAGGGAGCTGGACGACGTTATGGTCATCTGGGATATCAGGACTTATGTTTTTTTATATATTTCAATGTATTGTGTGTGTCACATTACTAGGGGGACACGGCTGGAAACGAGATAAATAAATTATACCCCACCAGACAATGTAATATGGCAAATTTTCAAACTTAACGAGTTTATACAAATTATTGGCTTTTTCTGGCAAGCACAACTAAAGAAACTAAGAATTCTAAAGACATCACTTGTAGACCAAAAAGTACCATTTACCTTCTACAGCGTAAGAGATGCAGTCACCAAAATGTTGGACATACACGAACAACTATTTGGGAACGTTACAACAATCATATACCTTTCTGTTGTTCAACACTTTAACCAACCTGATCATTCTATTAAAAATGTTAGTCTCATAGGCATTGAAACCCACTTTAAAACTAAATCCCACATGGAGATAAAAGTAGCTATTGGATTGATGATCAAAATACTGTTAAATCTAACGAAATAAATGTAGGTCCTGGAATCAGCGATCTTCGATCAATGATTTCTTCTCTGTCAGAAAAATGCATTTATTTATTTATTTATTTTTATCCAGTGTAAAATCTCAATGTTTATCTCTGATCTTTCTAACAGTTACTACTGATTTATGATAATTTTCCATTAATTTCTTTGTAAACATTTCTTTTCTTCAGTCAGTCTCCTTGTGTCAACTTTATTTTATTTTAGAAACACTGAAATGCAGTTTTTCTTGACCATTTCTAAAGCAAAATATGTCTAACACGCTTTTACATAACTGTCTCGTTTCCAGCCGTGTTGCACCAGCGATGAAACACATATAATAGGAGTACATTAAGCATATATAAAACATTTCCTGGAAGGCCAGGTGACTTCATGACGTCGCTCAACTACCATTATATATCACTTATTCAGTTACACCACAATTCCCAGTCTTCCCCTGAAGAACAAATGTCTATCCTTCAGAGGCGTTCGGGTTATTATTTTATATTAAAACTTCTTGCACCTACGTGTTTTTCTAACATCATAAATTGATATTTTTCATATGTATTTGTACGAACGGTAATTACCATATAAAATACTATAATTTTGTTCAAGAACTGCTTCATTGCAATTTCATATTTTCGATATAATTTATTTATTGACTGGCTGACGACCTGTTGATTGGTTATTGAACGTTATACCTTTATTACCATGGAAGATCACGCAAATAAGTAATAATTATAATGAAATATGAATTATTATAAAATAAAATAATAATATACATACTTATATACTAATATAGCCATTTATGTTCATATGACAGCTATGTATGACCACAGTTATTATATTAGCGGTAACACCAGATATCTAAGATCAACTTTTGACGCAATCATATTCATGCATCAAATTTGTTTAAGAGTGTAAAATGTAATTCATATCTTTACAACTTAGATCAAAGATATACAGGTAGCTTTTTAATTATAGACGGTTAGGACAGACACGTAATAAAAACAGAAGGCAGACATATAAGTTAAAGTTTTGACACGGCTTGAATAGATAATGAAGAAACCTTTATTGTAAACGTACAACATTTCGATTATACTATATCATCATCAATGGACTTCTTGTCACCAAATCTAAAGACAGATAAATAGTTATGCAGATAAATAAGCTGATATAAGCTGACAAAATATAAATAGTGGGATAACAAAGTAAATTAATAGTGTTTTCTGTTGGTGTTGTACATGTTAATCAAAGATAGAAGAAAATTAAAGGGTCCGGCATAGCCAGGTGGTTATGGCGTGCGACTCGTAATCTGAGGGTCGCGGGTTCGCATCCCCGTCGCGCCAAACATGCTCGCCCTTTCAGCCGTGGGGGCGTTATAATGTGACGGTCAATCCCACTATTCGTTGGTAAAAGAGTAGCCCAAGAGTTAGCGGTGGGTGGTGACAACTAGCTGCCTTCCCTCTAGTCTTACATTGCAAAATTAGGGACAGTTAGCACAGATAGCCCTCGAGTAACTTTGCGCGAAATTCAAAACAAACCAAACCGAACCTCAAGTCTCACACTGATAAATTAGGGATGACTAGCGCAGATAGACTTCCTGTAGCTATGGGCAAAATTCAGAAAACACACAAACAGATCAAGAAATTTAAAATAATCTATTGTCTAATAAAGTTGTTAGTTAATAATAACAATAATGTACTTTGTACACTTCAGTGGTTCATATTTCAAACAGTATTTTAATTCATAATGAAAAACAAAAAAACTAAAATACATCCGATGTTAATGCAGATGTTCGGTGGTATTTATGAAAGGTTTGCGATCGAGGAGAGCCGTAAAAAATTACTGCAATCTCATAGTCATTGTATTTACGTCGCCAAAATGTTTCTGCGAACTGTTACACGAAAAATCGCCGGAAATCATGTATTAAATATGAGTGGCGTACTGGTACAGCAAGCTCGTGATGTGAATCAAATTTACATCATTGATTTGTAATGCGTTAATATTTCACGTGGCACGTTAGAATGGCAGGTAGTAAAACTACGTGTTATTTCAGATGAATTCTATACAGCGTTATAATGTTTTCAATAAACAGTTCTCATGCAAAGATTTAATTCTTAACAGTGTCCAGCGACCATGTAATGAGACTCGATAGGCATTCTGATTATGGTATAGCAAGTCAGAGATATTAATACATGCTTTCCAGGTCAGGTCAGACAGTCGTGTTGATTAAGTTAATCAAAGTTAAGTTTTATTATTATTTAAATAATAATAAAACAAAACTGCTATAAATAATGCCAAGTGGTAATAAATTGCGTGCGTAACCGTAACGATATGCAACTTACAGTACTAATTTTGAGTGGTAGTAAATCGTATGCGTAACTACAACAATATTAATGTCATGTGAGAGTAAAACGGTGTATGTAACTAACAATATAATCACAAGTGGTAATAAACCGTGCACGTACTTATCACAGTTGCACGTAACAACAATATGAATATCAAGTGAAAGTAAACTGTAAAATTAACCAACAATATTAATTCTAAGATATAGTAAATGGTGTACGTAACTGTAAAAATATTAATTTCAAGTGAAGTAAACTCTGTACGTAGCTAATAACATTAATCATTGTTGAAAACAAACTACTCACATTCGGTTGGCGTATTTTGGATATTGGCGAACAGTTACATAATGAGTATCTGTGCTATATATAACACTGATATATAACCCACCCACTGCTCCTAACTCTGACGCACTTTTTTTTTCAGGAATAGGAGACGAATCATGGACTCTCAGCTTTACAGTCCCATACATTCAATATTAAGCCATACCAGTCCAACTATTCAGATAACCAAGAAGTTAATTCGAATTATGAGTTTTTATTGTACGACATTTACTGTACCAGTAAAATCGCAGATGCACTAAACTAATTTTTGTTTGTCAAATTGTAAACAAAGCTACTGAGGATATCTGCGAAAGTCATCCCTGACACTAAGGTGATAGACAAGAGGGAATGAAAATAGTCAACACCACACACCACTATCCCTCAGGCTAATCCTTTTAGTCCAAAAAATGAGTTCTGACCATTACTCTTATATCACACCCACGGTCCCAAAGTATGAAGACCATTTTTTTTCTTTTCAGTGATAACGGGGCGCAAACCTTGAAACCTAATATCTGCACTTCAACACGATAATAATTGAGCCACATTCACCCCAAACGCTTCATCTTCAAATCACGATTTCACTGACTGAAACAACGATATTTTAGTAAATTATATATTACTGAGACTTTCACAAAAGCAAACAAAACACAGGCAATAAATATAGTTTGATAATATTTATTAATAAATACAGGTGGTTTTAAAGTATTGGATTAAATAATAAAATTTGTAAGGGAACCTATGCAACATAAATGTTTTTTAAGTATTAACACTTTTCCCAAAATTATTTTTGTAGTCAATTGCGATCAGTGATCTGTTAATTAATTTATTTAGAAAACATGCATTGGAATAATTTTAATTTTTTTTAAAGCTGCTAAGGTGTTTGATATGAGGTTATCATTATCTTAGCGTGTCGCTATTTAAATTAAGGGTTACAACTTACAACTATCTTCCTTAATATATATATATATTTTCATATGTTTTCAGTTGTTTCTTTCATAAAGATGGGAGTCCGCCGCCGGTACAGCGGTAAGTCTACGGATTTACAACGCTAAAATCAGGGGTGCGATTCCCTCAGTGGTTTCAGCAGATAACCAGGTGTGGCTTTGCTATAAGAAAACACATTTTACAAAGAACGCTCTCCAAAGAACTGATCGAGAGCAGCTGAAGTCGTGTTACTTCTAACCACAGTTATATCTCTTAAGTACACAATAATGTATATACCCAAGAACTTCAGACAACTTAATGATATTTCTAATAAAATTTGCACCGATCATAATCTCCAACATTTCAATGGCCGTACTGAAGGACATCAGGTCCAAGGCTGGTAAAGAGCTATGAGTATCAGAGATTTAGATTTCTAACATCTTCTCAAAATAAAATATGAAATGCGAAACCATTTTGCACGTGCCGTGGTCGCAAACCAGTAGCTAAAGTGGCGCTTACGAAGGTGCTGTGATTAAGCTGTTGTATTGTTGAAAATCACTGAATAACCCAGCATCACTCAGGTAATGTATTACCGTATAAGGTGAAAGTAATAACCAAGTATCACTCAAAAATTAGTGTTAACCCAGCACCATTCAAGTAGATCAGAGTGATAACTCAGCATCACTCAGGTAGATTAGAGTGATAACCCAGTATCACCCAAGTAGATCAGAGTGATAACCCAGCATCATCCAACTAGATCAGAGTGATAACCCAACATCACTCAGGTAGATTAGACTGATAACCCAGCATCACTCAGGTAGATTAGTGTGATAACCCAGCACCACCCAAGTAGATCAGAGTTATAACCCAGCATCATCCAAGTAGATCAGAGTGATAACCCAACATCACTCAAGTAGAAATTTATTGTTGAAGATCATAGTAATAACTCAGCATCATTCGAAAATCAGTGATAACCCAGCATCAATAACGTATAGCAGAGTGGTATTCAACATCACTCACGTATATCAAAGTGATAACCCAGCATCACTCAGGTGGATCAGAGTCATAACCGAGCGTCACTCAAGTACTGCTTTATTGTGTTAATTTTCAGTTGATATATCGTCTCAGGCTGCACTGAACTCTGAGGTAACTGTTTGTTACGTAAATTTAACAGGTTTCTATATCAGTAGATATGTAATAGAATAGCTTAGCGATAATGGAGAGACTCAGAGTTACATTCCGGTGTCTCATTTATGCTCCAAGTTACGTAAAAGATAATGTAACGAAGTGATCCCTCTCCTAATAATACCGTTAGTGTTTCTCCAAGTTATTTCAAAGTTAGTGTAACGAAGTGATCTTGTCCTGAGAATGTTCTTGACATCAAAACGTTATTGTTCGCTATAAAAAAACGTAAAATTACTTCAGACGCACCTAATTGGAAAGTTTAACAATTTTTCTTCTTAAAATATAACTGAAATAATTTTAAAAAAGAAATTGACTTAACATTTCGCAAATAATTACAAACTATTGACATAAAATGTTTAATAGAAGAAACCTCGAGCACTGCTTCCCCAATTTAACAGCAAAACTTAGCGTACAAGAAACTGATGGCAGCGTATATGTTTATTTTAGAAGGGAAGATTTGAAACTGATTCAAGCTGTGCATTTTACGGAATAAAATGTTTATTGTGAAGTCAAGACGTTAGCCGAGGACATTTTCAATAAGTCTGGTTTTTGTACTGACGGTATTCTTCCTGTTTTCTTATTCAGATGTAACGTTATATCTATGGCAGTACTTGGAGCTAACAACTAGTATTTATGTATTCTGTATATAAGATGCAATTTATTCTTTCTTTGGTGTTACGTTCATTAAGAGTATTGGTTATAATATTTATTATTATTAAACTTTATCATTTTTAATCATTATACTTTTATTTTAGTGATTAATTTGCATTGTTAATTTAGCATATGGCCGAACCCTGAAAGACATTATTGGGTTTACGGCCGAAAATATCCTTAACAGCGAGGGTGCCCAGTTGACGAAACGTTTTGTGTACATCGAACTTCTTAGAAACTCAAATACTGAAATGCAGACGCTTAGTAAATGCTGCCCTCTTCATTCCAGTTATTCCAATATACATTTATCCATTCTTTGGATATGTTATAATTTGTACGAGGTATTTTTTTTCTCTTAACCAAACTTTAACACACATTATCTAAAAATATTCTTATTAAGTCAAAGAGGGGAACCAAACTTATGTGTTACTGCATTGTTAGTTTATTTGCACTCTAGGTTTGGAAACTATAGGTAAAGTGTTAAGATTTTCACTGTCAAAGTTAGCATTCTGTTGATTTGAAAAATAAACGTTTAGTGTTTAACGTATATATTATAATATTTATATACAGAATATATATATTGAAAACCCAGTCTCAACGTATCGTTAAAATATGATCGGTGTGACCCCCAGTGGCAGTGGTATGTCTGCACACTTACACGCTAAAAAATGGGTTTCGATACGCATGGTGGGCAGAGCACAGATAACCCATTGTGTCGCTTTGTGCTTAATTCTAAACAAACAAACTGATCGGTATTTAGGATTACTGTTAATCATCGGTGATAAATTTCTGACATTTTTAACATGTTGTTTACCTCACAGAATTGTCACCATCTGCATGAAATTAACAGGAGTTAAATGGCCATATGAACAATGAGAAATGTCTGAACTTTATTATAATTTTCCCATAGAATATAATTGTGCATTTTGCAGTATATTTAGACTTTGCTTTCTGTAGCCATTTTAAGTTTTCATACGAGTCAGATTTGGAGCGATTAGTATGTAATAGACAAACTTTTATTATTTCATAAACAAATTAGCTAAAAAAATAAAATTAACTTCAACAATACTATTATATTCATTCCTCCCCACAATGGTTGGCTTAGCTGTGCCTTTGAAGACTTATAATGCTAAAAACTGGGTTTTGATACTTGTAGTAAGCGCAGCACAAAAAACCTATTGTTTCGCTTTGCTCGTTGTACCAACAAACAAAAAAAAAAATCAAATAATCCTTTGCTGGCACGCCATCTTTTGAACATTACTAAAAGTAATATTAGAAGCTTCAGAATTCTGTTCTGGCTTCTCACTTAGATATTTCAATCAACACTCTATGATTTTCTTCTCAATCTATATAGTCAGTTTAGTTAAAATGTATTTTTGTGTGTTTTTTCTTATAGCAAAGTCACAAAAGGCTATCTGCTCAGCCCACCGAGGGGAATCGAACCCGTAGGTTTTAGCGTTGTAAATCCGGAGACATACCGCTGTACTAGCGGGGAGCGTTTAGTTAAAAACTAATAGAAATGTTTACAGATGTATAATATTTCTAATGGACAGTGACTGGAAGCGTTTTTATGTCATAAGCTCACACTTCAATGTTTTTTTGAGACAATCTATCATACAAACTACGATACCTTTTTCAATCTGCCGTGAAACAAAATTTGATATTATCATAACGTTTATGTATTGAGATTATCGTATGCTTTCAAGAGAAGTTGGACAACATATGCTTCATTTTCTATATACAGTCAAGATGAATATGTGTAATTGTAAGGTTATTTGAATCTGTACAGAAACAAACGAAAACATGCGTGAGAACACTCATTTGGACCAAAGCATTGTTTCATTGAAAATGTATCACAACCAACTAAAAATGCTTGATTTTTCTTGTTGGCTAATCAGCATTGTAAAAGCACAGGCTTCAATATGATGGCCAAAATATTATAATAATCCGTAAATTTGTCATTTGAAACATAAAGAATACTATCTAGTATAAATAATTTCATTCCGTTAGTACGTTTTTGAGTGTAATTAATGTATCCTTATAACGATAAAAAGTTATGATTTCCAAACTCGCGGTGTGTACAGCGCATTGTGTAGCTTTCTTTTAGAACAAACAAACAAAACCTTTTGGTTTCACTTCTCAGGTCATGTGCTTTCACACCTGTGGGTGTATTAAGGTGACATATGTTAACTGTAGTAGTATAGTTAGTTACTCATTAATCATCAGGTTCCAACAATTAGTTACAATAATCTAGCTTTCAGTGCACAACTGAGGAACCAAGCGTTTGACAGGTATACTCTGAAACAGAATAGGAACGAATAGCAAATCTTTACTTACACAGAAATATAAACGTGAAGCATACATTCATGAAACATACATTAATGTAATAAGTTCCTGTTGCTGTCATAGTTCTGTTTCCATAACAAGTTTCAATAAAACATTTCTCCCGCTAATCATAAGCTCAACAAGGAACTTAACAACAATGTGTAACAATCTCTAACAATGGTTTCCCGGAATCAAAGCTCTATCACTTTTATATTTATATTCGTTAATTTTAGCCCTAAGATTTTAAAGGAAACACTTCTGAAAATGCGAAAAAAAAAGAAACATGCGTCCACTACAGCATGAGTGTACTTTTAAACCTGTGTAAGGTATAACTTGGATTAAAGCAAAATCGTATTTATTTCAAATTTTTTCTCACATGTATTTTAAATAGTATTAAACTTGATAAAACCTAATGACGGAGTACATATACTTTTAATCTTATGGATAAAACCTGGTTATACAGTATAGACCACAAACCACCTTTAGGCTATATTGTCATTTAATCATAAAAACATAGTGTTGGGCTCTTCTTTGCATAAAGGGGCTTGATACATTAAAAAATGATTAGAATAATAATTTCAGCAATTATTAATATTTATTTGTTATTTTATAGATTTAATAGATATTTGTAATTACTTTATTAACATTTATATTGTGAGTTAAAACGGCTGCTGCCAAACCCTTACCTTGTTTATGAGCTTCATGTTGTCTTCTTTACAAATGTTAAAAGAGAAAGGTGTTCGGTGAGAATATTCACACTTGGACCCGTGTGGCTCCTGCCTTAATGAAAAATGGGTCTCACTTTACCTTTGTGTTTAAGCTACTATTTTGCATAGAATAATCAAAATGCGATACGTGCTCGGTTATTAATTATATGTGGCTATTCTGCACGAACAGTGTGAATACAACATTGGAGAAAGGAATATATATATATAAATTTATTTAAATGTAATTTAAAACACCGCGTGTTAAAGAATTTAAGCCAGTTTTAAATGGGAAGAGGTCTTGACAGGATTTCTGCCTCTCTTTATCAACAACTTTCAGCTGTATATGTTTATATGACAGATAGCAACGAGTTACAGTACTTATACTTTGATATACCCGCTAAAGTTAGCTTCTTCACAACTAGTCTTAGCTTTGTGACTGATCTAGGCTATGATTTAGGTCAAGTTTGGAAACTCAGGTACAAGGAAGACTTCTTCTCCCTGCTGTAGTGTGGATTGCGCGCTCGGTCTTATCGTAGGTTTTATCATACATCTGGTTGATGGTTTTACTAGGCTACCAACGTTTATAAGTTTAGTACCACACAGCCCTTTACAGACAATATCCTCAGCAATATAATGAAGTCTATATGATTTAAAACATCACTCACGTTTGACATTTACTCCTATCCGCATTAAAAACAAAAACATAGTTTAGTTATAAAAGGAATGGATTAAATATCGAGAATAATAAATGACCTTGACATTAGATGGATTTACAAACACATATTAAGTACAGTTACCTAATTACGTTATTTTTAGTTTCATTGACTTTATCAATGAGGTCACATAAGTGTTTTAGTGTTAACATTTTTCTAGAAATACCAGGCGATTGAACGACGAAGTTTTTTTGGCAACATATGGAAATTAACACAGTTTTGCATAACCTTTAAGAACATTAGTCTTGGAACTTGAAGTTGCAGAACGTAGAATGTGATTTCGAAATTAGTTTTAGTTTTGTAATACTAGATATCACTACATTTACTACTCGTAACAGACGTAGTTTATAACTGATGCGATGAAATTCTTATAGAATAACAATACATTATTGGCTGAACTATTTCTGCTGTTGGCAGCTAGGCTACCGACGTACTTTACTCTTTTATATATTTTATTTTATTGGCCCGACATAACTGGGCAATAGGCCCGGCATAGTCAGGTGGGTTAAGGTGTTCGACTCGTAATCTGAGGGTCGCGGGTTCGAATTCCCGTTACACCAAATATGCTCGCCCTCTAGCCTTGGGGGCGTTATAATGTGACGATCAATCCCAGTATTCTTTGGTAAAAGAGTAGTCCAAGAATTGGCGGTGAATGGTGATGACTAGCTGCCTTCTCTCTAGTCTTACACTGCCAAGTTAGGGACAGATAATCCTCGTCTAACATAGAGTGATTGTTCCTCTAAGTACATAGTCCACACTAGAATATTGAATAGGTCTGCAATAGTACTACATTTGGCACACGTAAAAAAGTTCAATGACTACAATTATGTCGCAATCATGTTTTAGAAGGGTATTAATTTGTTAGAGAAAATATATATAGTTTGAATAGTGGAGCTTGTTTTAAAATTCTTTAAATAAAAACCCGGTTCTTGAACGCTAGTTCATTACATGATTAAAAAATACATGTTTACAGTAAAAGGGAAAAAAAAAATGTGTTTAATAAAACTAATGTATCAGTTTTAAAATCACAACTTTAACTGACATTCTAATCGGCATTGTCAAAGCTTCGTACATAACACAGTTGGTTGTCCGCTAAATATAATGGCAGAAAACAGAAACTTGCAACTGTGTTAATAAACGCATGTAATAAACCGTTTGAACAAGATAGTATTTGTCTTTTTCCTTTTGACCTCTTTTTCTCTATTATTTTAATTCACTGTTCGTTCCACTGACAAACATTTCTTTTAAAAGTCTTCATACATGGTACTACTGCAGTAATTAAGCGGACAAGTAACTCCCAAATTGTACGAAGTTATGTTTGTGGTATACAGTTTTTGTAGTCATTTAAACACTCATGACATGTTACAGACAAATTTACATTACATTTTAAATAATGGTTTCAGTCACACCAATAGTAGTAATGAACACTGTTTTGTTTAAGGAAGAGTGCATCTTCTTTTTCTCTTACATTTATTATTTGTTTGTTTGTTTGTTTTTGAATTCGCGCAAAGCTGCATAAGGGCTACATGCGCTAGCCCTCTCTAATTTAGCAGTGTAAGACTAGAGGATAAGCAGCTAGTCATCACCACCCACCGCTAACTCTTGGGCTACTCTTTTACCAACGAATAATGGAATTGACCATTACATAATAATGCCCCACAGCTGAAAAGATGAGCATGTTTGGTGTTACGGGGATTCGAACCCGCGACCCTCAGATTACGAGTCGAGTGCCTTAACCATTGGGCCATGCCGGGCGAATTACTTATTAAATTAGTAGTCCTAAAATCATGATATTGAAGTTAATGTATTAATCACTTTTGTTTTTGCTATAAACATTTTAAAGATAGTCTAAATTATATATTATTGTTTTATTTCCTTTTGTCTATACAGAAGTTTTGAAGCTGTTTTTCAGAACGTTACATCTTGGATTACTTGTGATAATAATTATAAGAATAATTCCAATAAACAGCTGTTTTAAATCAGAAATAATGTAAAGTTTCACATTTATTTTTCGGTGCGATAACCAACCCAGTTTGTCACTTGGCGCTATTATCATCTAGTCCTAATCTTTTCCAGTTTTTGTTTTTTAAATATACAGCCATCTTTAGTTAGAACATGTTTATGCGAAAAAATTAGATCTGCTCGAATAAGTATATTTTGTATGTAATGATGTTATTAGATTTTCAAAATTAAAAAAACAAACAGGGATAAATATATATGAGACTTCCATATTATATCGTTAAGGAGAATGAAATAAAAAAATCGTGTTACGTAATTATTTTCCTTTGTTAAAAAGTAATCTAGTTAGGTACATTTTATTCAGTATCTAATATAAAAAGTACATATGTTCATAGGATAAACTCACGAGGAAGGATAATATAATTATAAAGTTTTTTGCTCTCATAGGTTGCCAGTTTTTTGATAAAAAAATTGTAACCTGTCAAGAATAGCGTGCTGTTTTTTAAACAAATGTAGGCCTGCTCGAAGTTGTGAAACTCATTATTGATTCTTCCTGTAAAAGCACAGGGTGTTTTGTATATGGTTTATATCGTAATGATAGCAAGAGTGTTAAAGCGCGTGGTGCTACGAGATGAGAGTTTAGATTTTACTCTACAATTCATGCGCACGTGGATATTAGCACATGCTGGGCCTTTGCTTATCTCAATTTTGAATGTTTTTCATAGTGTAAATTGAAGCTCGGCATTTCCAAGATAATGTCTAATTCCATCACCTAGTCATTACCGCTCATGTAATGAAAACCATCTGTGCTATTCCATTACGGAAAGCCTGCTTCAAGACTTTCTGAATCTGTTCACAGTGCAAGCCGCTGATCGCACGTAATTCGGTTAGCGAGGAAACGTGTCAGCGTCGAGCGCATCAAGTTCTCGGACATAAGCCTGGCTCGTGGAAATGCAAATACCAGCCTGTTGGCTGCCTGCCTTCATCAGACACCTCGTTTATTGTTGTCAGTCTTTTACGTTAATTCTCTCCTTTAATTACGGTTGCGCAGCCCCGAAGCCAAGTATAACTTTCCGAAGCTTCGATGTGCGTTGAGATTTTCCACACAGTCAACTCTAAACCTCTTAAATCTCCATTTAAGTGCTGAAGTTCAAGATTTATTTAAAGGCATAAGAGTTAACGAATGGCAAAAGAAAATCTTTGTTTTAATGTTAAATACATTCAGAAGGATTTTTCGCGAAGATTAACGCTTCTGTAGGAATTTTCATGGATACCTTTTTTTGTACGACGTTCATTATCAGCTAAGTCAAGTCGTATGTAAGAATTAAGATTCTATCTTCTCTACGGTATGTAGACAAACGTAAGACGGGATTTCATGGATTTAACGTTTATTTCCACAGAGCAATATCGACCATTCTTTTTTTTTCTTCTCAGAAAACAAGTAAATATGTTTGTCATTATGACCATACGGGTGTTAAAACAAATAACAAAGGAAAATTCTAATTTTTATGAACGTTCACTGAAACAAAAATAATTAATATACATATATTATGAAGACTCACACACAAACAATTTTCGCTTATTATGAACGCTAATTTTAAAAACACACAAACACAATGACTATACATACAATCCATTATGAACAAACACTTATAAGCACTCTATCATGAACAAATATTTCATTATGAACTCTCAATTATGTGCAATACATGTAACAACTGAATATAGATGTTATTATGAACACACATTTTGCACAAGCGTATTGACTTTAAATTGTTTGTGGTTAGTTAGTGAATGAATACATGTTTTCAGTTTTTTATCAATTTATTTACTTTAAAAACATGCATAATACATACATACTTGTTAAAAAGTTGAGACAATACGTTATTGGCGTATTATTTTGCAAATAGTTAACCAATGTTGTGTTTTTCTTATAGCAAATTCACATTAGGCTATCTGCCGAGTCCACCGAGGAGAATCAAACCGCTTATTTTAGCGTTGTAAATCTGTAGACTTACAGCTGTACCAGCGGGGAACAGTTAAACAATAACTTGAAACCTATAATGAAGTGATATTTATTGTTTTATTATCATTTACCTCAAAATGTATTCACAGAATGTATTCACAAATATTCCTTATACTTTGCTGGTCCTAGTTGAGGGCGTTTCAATAACAAATAATATTTTATTTGTTCCAGAATAAAATTTTCGGAATAGATGTATTCTTTATGATAGTGAATATCTCCACCAGGAGTGACAAATCCACTTCTGTAACGTCTCAGTACACATATTTTGTGCCTCTGGGTGGAGTTCTGGAGAATTTTTCTCCCCGTTCTATCACCATGTGATCTACCAGCTGATCTAGTGTGTTTGGTACGCGAAGTAGATGTAAATTCCACCTTTAAAACTGGTCTTGGAAGTGTCCGGGACCGAGAAAGTTTATTCATTCTTTGAATAGCTTCCTGTTTAAGGCAGAAAGTGACGACTGCACACGATGGTGATAGGTAGTATCTCACAGTAAAATTAGATTGAATGGCAAAAGTGACAAAGGCTGATATTGGTTGCCAATATCTCATCTTAGTAGCACTGCATTTGCAGAACCATTTCTGATCGTGCTCAAACAATATACTCAATCTAATCTAGAGAGCTGTGCAGTCGACTGTCTATACAGATTCGACAACAGCCATCGTGACAATGCAGATACCAAAAGTTGTAAAGAGAACCAGACACGACTGATCTTTATAACCTCAGATTATCTTGCTTTTACTGTAATGCAGGACTATGTTCTCCAGCTTTGACTCTGGGTAACCTTTTTTTCAGCGTGTATTCTACAATTTCGTGTTCGGAAATTTGTTCAAGTTCCAAGTGATATTGTCGAGCCAGGCTATTAAGATAAAAGGTCCTGATTCTGGCTGAAAGTACTATAATAAAACATGACCTGTATTGACGGTCGTCTGGTTCAATGTTCTAAAAGTTGAAAATTAAATTTTGTTTCTAAGATCTCATGGGTAAAAATAAAGGAGAATTTGTTAAATGTACTATATCTGCCGTATCCAGCACCCACGAGGCCTTTCAATGAATATCAGGGTTCATAAGACGTAGTAGTGATCTATGACAAACAACCTGAAGTTTGTAGAAAGAAATATTGGAGTATTTACAGCTTCAGATATGTATAAACAGATCTGTCCGTCTTGTGTGACATCGGTAAGTTGTTTTTTATAAAGTGAGATTAACTTAGGAAATGAAAAAGTGTAAGTTCAAGTATCAATGTAGTTTCAGAAGATAGTAAAAACAAAACATCTGACTGATGTCAGCGTGAAGTTCACGATCACAATTCTGCTGTTTAACAAACACATGCGCGCGTGTAATACATTCCTCAAATGATTAACCTTTAGCTCAAATGAATACTTATTATTTTTAAAGGATTTAAGCGTATTCGCAATATTCCTTGAGCTCTAATTAGTTTGGTCGTACATTTTGTAGTTTCATGTTTCCAGTTGAGATATAAATGTTTCATACGGACCACTTCACAAGGAATCTACTTAATACAAAAGAAAGTTTGATTTTTTCCTAACAACTTATTAGGTGTTCGCACTAGTAAATTAAATATAGAAAAAAATTACACAATCAACGTCTATGTATTAGGAGTAGCTGGTTTTATTCAGAGATACACTGCCTTTTACACGTGTTAACGTGTATCTGAAATTGATACTTCAACTGAGATGCCCTTAATCCTTTCATAATTAATTGATTTTCAGTTTTTAAGACTGGGTCGAGGTGGAGAAAAGAGTACTTGGTAAAGTTTCGTTTCATGTTGCAAACCCCTCATCCGTTCACACAGTGTTTGTTTGTGTTTTGTTTACACAATTATCCTTTCATCTTCGTAAATGAAGTTCTACTAATTTTTATCATCGTTGTATACTGCTACACTGGTGTCCGCCAAGTAGTTAAAAGTATCAGAATACATTACAGAAATGTACCGCACAATGTAATTTCAAACACGGGCACCAAAAGAAAAATGACTACACAAGAGAACAAGAGCCTGGCATGGCCAGGTGGGTTAAGACGTTCAACTCGTAATCTGAGGGTCGTGAGTTCGAATCCCCGTCGCACCAAACATGCTCTCCTTTCAGCCGTGGTAGCATTATAATTTCGCACAAAGCTATTCGAGGGCAATCTGTGCTAGCCGTCCCTAATTTAGCACTGTAAGACTAGACGGAAGGCAGCTAGTCATCCCCACCCACCGCCAACTCGTGGGCTAGTTTTTTACAAACGAATAGTGGGATTGACCGTCACATTATAACGCCCCCACGGCTAAAAAGGTGAGCGCGACGGGGATGCGAACCCGCGACCCTCAGATTACGAGTCGCACGCCTTAACACGCTTGGCCATGCTAAGCCATTATAAAAAATAAAAATTAATAGTTATTTTTGGACTACAACATGGTTAATAATGTATATACGTATTCTTTACATGTTTCATTTCATCAGCTTATAGTACGTCTGTCAGTCATATTTTTTTAAATTTTAATAACGTTGGTTAAGACACCGAAGAGACTGATTTATCAAGTGTTTACTTATTTTAGAGATGTATATTTTTAACCACTATGCTAATAAAATTTCATAAAATATGTTTACATTAAAAAGAATGTGTCGTTAAGAAATGACTGCATTTAGAAATCTTGACTTTTTAGAACCTTCGCGCAAAGCTAGATAAAGGGTTATCTGCGTATGTCCATCTCTAGTTTGATCTGATAAAATAGAGGGAATATGGTTACGCAGCGGCGCCTAACAAAGACTCAGTCTATTCTAAACACAGGGTGGAGCATGATCGTGTGACAACAGACGGGAAATACAGAAACCTCAGATTCCCGGTTCAGCCCACTAATTGCTAGACCTGAAATTATAGTAACATTCTATAAATAATATAATAGGAAAAAACTATTTGAAATAATATTCAAGACAGGTCACTAAAGAACGACAGATATTTAGAAAATGTAAATATAATTAAAACATTCGTTGGCCCGGTATAGGCAGGTGGTTAGTGCGCTTGACTCCTAATCTGAAGGTCTTTGGCTCGAATATCTATCACACCAAACATGCTCACCATTTCAGGAGTGTGGTTGTTAAAATGTTACAGTCAATCCCACTACTCGTTGCTAAAGAGTAGCTCAAGAGTTGGCGGTGGGTGGTAATGACTAGCTGCCTTCCCTCTAGTATTACACTACTAAATTAAAGATGGATTGCACAGAGAGCTCTCGCTTTGCGCGAACGTAAACAATCAAACAAAAGTTTTGTTCAACCAACTGTGTTTAAGTACGTTTTGAAAATTACAGATTAAACAAAATAAAATTACCAATTTGTATATATGTACATAACAGCATTAAGAAGGAAATTAAACGTTATTAAGGAAGGATACTTGAGTTTCTATTCGTTATTTCCTGTAAGTTATAAGATGCCATTTTTTCAAGGCAACAGAATGACTTTTCGATGCGTATTCAATAACTTGCACGATTTTTCCTCTGTGGGAAAGTCAAGTAACCATTTTAGCACTTACTTACAAAAACATGGTCACTACACATTATATTCATTGTCTTATTAATAAATTATCAAGTTTTTCAAAAGAGCAATAATGATGGTAATACACAGCGGTAAGATGCACATGTTTTAAGATATGAAGTTAGTACAGATAGGTTAAACGTATACCTTTGAGCACACACACACATACTAACGATACTTTTAAACATACACAGCTCAAATTTTCCATATTACCACATATACTTTCTTTAATCTAAATAAGTTCAGAAATTTTCGTATAAAGCTTATATCTTTACTTTCCTAATGCTTTTGTTATAACATGAATAACTTGAATATTTCTTTTGTGACACAGTATGGTAAAATGTTATTCTTATAATGTATACGTGTTAAATGCTTGTCATCTAAGTCCGCCCGGCATGGTCAGGTGGTTAGGACGCTTGACTTATAATCTGAGGATCGTGGGTTCGATTCCCCATCATACCAAACATGCTCACTCTTTCAGCCGTGGGGCCGTGTTATGCGACGGTCAATCCCACTATTCGCTGGTAAAAGAGTAGCCCAAGGGTTGGCGGAGGGCGGTGATGAGTAACTGTCTTCCATCTAGTCTTACACTGTTAAATTATGAGAATTAAGTATTTCTCTTATGATATGGACAGGTTAATTAATGTGGTTTATTATACACAGTCACTGGAGTTATTTATCTACACAAATAGCTTTATCAGCGATAAATCTTCGGATTTACAACGCTAAAATTAGGGAGTCCAATTTCCTTCGATGGACATAGCAGATAGCTCACAAACATATAGAATTATCAACGGAATCTAGACTCCATAGACTTTTAAAGCACGTTTTGTCAAACTATTTATGCGCCAACCTGCTTCATTTTTCTGTTTACAGGGCCTCTAACATCATACCAGTCCAAATCCATATAAACAATGTATATATTACCTAGAAAATAAGATAGTATTTATTGCTTCATACTGAGTAATCTTTGATACATGTAAAAGGCAGGCACTCGTAGTATTAGAGTCATTACACTTTCAGTATTTTTTTTAAGTCTTCACTCCAGTAACTACGCATTTAATAAAAATTATATCCAGGGTCAAAGGATATGGATTTAAAATGTATTTAATAATACTGAAGATAACTGTGAGTTTAGTTAGCCGCGATGTGTTCATGAAACCAAACAGTGTAAACGATGAAAACGATAGTGTACAAGTTCATATGATAATCAAAATCATCATGATGTATTTATCAAATAATAAATAATTGAAGAGTTTTACAACACAAAGACAGCAGCCAGCTGGCAGAAGATAACCTACAAATGTTTACAGGAAATCATATACAAATAAATATGCGAAAAGAATTATTGGCAAAGCATCGTCTATTTTCAATCTATTCAAGAAGTAGAATATTATAGAACCAATACGAAATGAAAAAAAGGAAGAAAAAAGGGAAACATGTGGATTCTAATGCCCTGCAATCTTTCTTCGAACTGATGATACAAGATGGTATCTGTAAATCAAAGAGTGAATCAATCGAACATCTTTAGAATCAGGACAGTGGAATATCAGTTTTGCACGGAGTGGAGAAAGTAAGACATTTCGTCAAATAGTCAGATGAATTCGACCTGATAATGCTCAAAAACATAGACAAAGAGAGCAAAACTTTTATAAATTTATTTTTAGTAAATGTGTGAAGATTCTTCAGCGGTGATGTGTACTTTCAGAAAATGTCATCACTGATGCGCATCCAGTCAGGTTCTGTGTAGTTGCCTCTTCTGTAATATATTTCAAGCAGACATGGAAAATACGGAATCAAAATTTGAGGTGTTTTTTTTGCCATAGTAGGAGACCCTATGTTTATAAAATGGAACTGTACGTAAGAAGAGAAAAAAATACAGTCGAGAAAAGAAAACCAAGGAAAAGCTTTATACAAGACTTGATCCAAAGATTAGAAAACAGTGAATAAAATTGGATTTCTGATAATTTCTTTAGATATATTAGAACAAAAGAACAAATACAACTACAGTAGCTAATTCTTGAAATCTAATTTACCATTTTACTTGCAATTATTAGAATGCAATGGTTCTTATATTTTTTTATATTTTTAGCCGCAATTCCAATATTTTATGAAGCTCGGCCAACACAGGTAATTTGGGTTTTCCATAGTTTTTCCAATATTACTCTGGTTTATAATACATAACTTACCAGTTATTTAAATTTCAATTACTTTCAATGTAATTAGTAGCAATTGTATTCTAATTTAAAACGAGTAATGAGTTGTCGATAAAATGAAACCTCTCTCTCTTTCCCGTCATTGGAATCTGGTCATTTAAGATTTGGGAAGATTAGGTATATGTTCTAGGTTCCTGAATAATATTATATAATTACTACAAGATAATCAGTGAATTTTGGTCTGACTACTTTCAAGACGATGTCCATGTTAGTAATTATGGTAACATTGATGCAGAAATACACTGGCACTTTATTTGGTTGTTCAAAGTTCTACGCTGCGCAAACAGTTGAAATTCTATTCCGGCACTGGACATATATTCTATGTTAAAATTAGGTGGCGTATTTTATTATTTTTATTTCTTGTTTCTTCGCAGGAGAGAGGTGCTTAGAGCTATCACCAGCACGTATGCAGTATCTATCAGGTTCGGATAAAAAGTCATTTTTGTTCCAAGATTTCGTTTTCGCGAAATAATTAAATAATTTAGCGCACTATGTAGGAGTATATTGGTTACCGTTTCTGTGTTTGTGTATTTGTGCATGAAGTTGATCTGGGAAGATTGTAAAATGTTTTGAGTAATGTGTTCTGTAGTGTTTAAGATTTTGTTTGTATTTGTTTAGGTGCTACATTTATCCATGCTGAAGCTATATATTCCATTACAGGTCGTATGTATGTTTGGTATATTTTAAATGCATTACCGTTTGTTTCTCCACTGTTTCTACCAGTTAGACTGCTAACATATTTCGCTTGTTGCCAAATTTTGGTTTTGATGTTGTTTGAATGGTTGATCTAAATTAATTTTGAATCACATGTAAGATCCAGGAATTTTACAGATATAGCAATCTGAAGAAGCGTTCTGAGTTTTGTTGGGTCTTTTCATGCTTTGTTAATTCAGTAAAAACTACCAGTTAGGTTTTGGTACATAAATCTTAATTCAGCATTTCTGGCAACATTCACCTGTTCTATTTAACTGGGGCTCTAGGTTTGTAACTACTGTTGATGTAGTTGGAGCACTTTCCCAGACTGCTACATCGTCAACGAACTGTGAAAAGTATCCTTGATTTGGATCGTTTATGGGCATGAGGATAGGGCTAGCTATCCCTCCCCAAGAGACACCCCCTCTGTCGTAAATAACTCAGAGAAGATTCCTTCAATATTTATTTTGCATTTGCTGATGAAATGGTCAAACAACCTCTGAGCGCCTTTCTTGAGGAGGATGGCTTGTATGCCATCATCTCCTGGAGCTCTGTTTTTTTGTTAATTTAACTGCTTTCAATATTTCTTATTTGGTTATTTTCTTTTTCGTTATTTTTATTCTGTAGTCATCTTTCCTACCATATTATATTTTGTTAATGTTATTTATATTTGTAGTGAAGTGTAGTTTGTACATTTTGGTGTCCTTTGTTATGTGTTTGTTTAATATATTATAGAAGCATATACTCATGTTTGGTTCATGATGCGTTCGGAACATGTTCTGTAAGTGTTGTTTCAAAGGTTCAACCTCATCTATGTTCGTGTATGCCATAGTGTTATTATGTTCAAGTGGTGGGTATTTACGTGTTGTGTTTTTCCATTGGAGAACCTTTTTGCGTGTGACCAGAGTTGTTTTGGTTGTGATTCTTGATGACGAGAAACCCATTTGTTTTGGTTGTACTTTTTTCATATTTTGAGGTAGAAATTGTCCTATTGCTCTTGTTTTAGAAGTTTGATTTCTGTTCATACTTCTTAGTGTGTTTATTTGCGTTTATGTTGCTTGCTTTCTGTTTTCCATGTATTGTTTTTGTTTTTTTGATGAGATTTAGTAGTTGTGTATGTAGTTTCCAGATATGATTTATTGTGTGTTTTTGTAGCTATATTGTTTGTGTAAAGGCTTTTGTAAGGTATTACGTGATTATTTGACAACACTTACTTATTTCCAAATTGGTTCCCGACAGTTTGAATTATAGTTTATGGTAAAATTGATATAATGCTGTTTTATATTCTTGACAATTTTTGTAGTTGAATATTTCTATCTGATATTATATATTTTTCTGCTTGGTGAGACTGAAGACATTACAAATAGGTAAGTTGTCGCTGTCAAGATCTTTTCCCACTCTAAAATATTTTAACAAATGGTGTTTACGAAACCAATATTAAAGATGGAATATAGATGATATAAAAAATGTTTTTAATAAAACAAAAAATCGTAATAATCAAGGGTAACAGATTCTGACATGGATTAAAAACCGGAGACTAGAATTTTAAGAAATCATGGTTGTTATAAGTTCAATCTTAAAAAAAAATCACTTCCAGGCATTTATGCGAGAGCGGTTTGGTTTGTTTTGAATTTCGCGCAAAGCTACTCGAGGGCTATCTGTGCTAGCCGTCCTTAATTTAGCAGTGTAAAACTAGAGGGAAGGCAGCTAGTCATCACCACTCACCGCCAACTCTTGGGCTGCTCTTTTACTAACGAATAGTGGGATTGACCGTTACGTTATAACGCCACGCGACCCTCGGATTATGAGTCGAGTGCCTTAACCACGTGGCTATGCTGAGCTCACTCGTGTCGTATCGTCACGCCTTTAGTTAGTACCCTTTCTGAAGATCAAGATAAAAATACATAAAATTACTCCAGAGCATTATATATATATATAAATCAGTAACAAATTATCACTAAATCAGCCTGAGACTTATTCAAACGTGTATTGGGTGCATAACTACTTTATAGAACTGAACACTACGTTGGACTAAAAACCGAGTTTCGATACTCGTGGTGAGTGAGCAGAGCACAGAGATCTCATTGTGTATCGTTGTGTTTAACTTCAAAACAAACAAACAACATTTTCTCTTCTCTTCCATGCTGTCACTTTGACGTGAGTAGAGCCCTCTGGAATCTCAGTTAATGCAAAAGTTTAGGTTTGGTTTGAATTTCGAGCAAAGCTACACGAGGGCTATCTACGCGAGCCGTCTCTAATTTAACAGTGTGAAACTAGAGGGAAGGCAACTAGTCATCAACACCCACAGCCTTGGGCTACTCTTTTACTAAAGAATAGTGGGATTGACCGTCACATTATAAAGTCCACACGCTTGAAAGGGCGAGCATGTTTGGTGTGA
The DNA here is from genome assembly GCF_004210375.1 of Tachypleus tridentatus. Taxonomy (NCBI): domain Eukaryota; kingdom Metazoa; phylum Arthropoda; class Merostomata; order Xiphosura; family Limulidae; genus Tachypleus; species Tachypleus tridentatus. Next base: position 55,437,372 of record NC_134825.1, read on the forward strand.
CGAGGATTTGAACCCGCGACTCTCAGATTACGAGTCGAGCGCCTTAACCAACTGGCCATGCTGGGCGGAAAAATTTAGGAGTTTTCTGTTGTGATCAGAACACCCTGTCTTTTTGATACAATTCCTGTTCCCATGTCGACAAAGCCATGAGATAACACGCAAAACTATGACATCCGTGGCACATGTAATCAATTCAATCAGCGAATCATACAGTTTCCTCCGATTTCTACAATTGTCTCAATGAATAGATAGAAAGATTCTAGGTGATCCAAGATAATGTTTGATGTCTGGAGGACAACAATAAAATGAATAAGGACTCTACTGTTTGATATCACGGTTATCTTTTATCTAACATACATCCGCTCCGACACAGCCAACCTATTTAGCTCCTGTTGTGTTGAAGAGTAGATGTCCTCATATTATACACATAAAAATAAAAGTTCACTCATGCACAAGGTAATATTTTCCTAGAAGTAAATACAATGTCGACGAACAGGTAACCATGTTGCTCATAGAAATTTAACATAATCAAAACTGTCTTCTGATCGCGTGACACGTTGTATCTCAGACATTTTCTTTTAATCGTCAGCAAAATGCAGAAGACTAACAAAACAAAATACATAGAGACGAGTTTAGTTTAAACTTGTTGTTACACGAACTGCTATAACCCAATGGTAATTTTATTCATTCATGTTGTAACTACCTGTTACACTGAGTGTCTTTGAAATATCACGATTTTAAAAGAAGTCAGGAAGTCATTCACACTGTTAACTGCACGCCATGTATTTACTTGTTTAAAGGCATACACTGTTTGCTTTAGACACGATTAATCTGAAATGTAGTCATGCATCTATTATCACAAAATTCGCGTGTGTTTTCTATGCTTCAGAACGTAGGATAACTTTTGACATAACCTTTTGCTCATTACGCTTATGATTAAACGCTACAGGAGGTTTTGGTACTTGCGCCAAAGCATGAGCTCTCGTTCCTCCAAATTATGGAGTCCATAATTTTCAACCACCGACCACTGGGGGCAGCACCTTGTAGTAACGAGGTAAACATACGTAAGCTCAGCCTAACATCAACGGTGTTGTTCACAATTGTCCAAATTAAGCACATTAATCCACAGCTTCTGCATTTTCAAAATAACTCGAAATTATTTGCACTATTTATAACATCTCAAGGGGTATGTTAATAATTTTAAGCACAGTCATTGAGAGAAAATGTTATAAAGACTTAACTGAGCAAGCTGTTTTTTTTTTTTCGTCATTATGCACTTTAATAAAAATATTTATTTCACTGAAATTATTTATTCTAACTAACACTAAGAGGGCTTCACGCTGTTGTTCCGTTTTGCTGTCTTCCCAGATGTTAATATGTTTAAAGTTAACGAATATATTTACTAATCTACTGCTTAAAGTATTTCTCGAAGTTATGGAATAGTCCTACCATTAAACATTTTTCTAATTTATGCTAGAGCAATAGGCAATAACAAATATAAACCTGATTTAATATTAATAATTTAGCATAAAACTTAATTAATAATAAAGAAACTAAAAGCGATATTAATTGAATCTTTTTAAACAAATGTCCACAGCTTGTCTTTCATTTAATTATATTTTCGTGAAACGTTTTCTTTCATTAAATTACTCTCTTAAATAAGGAAACTGACATTAGAGGAAACACGTGTAACATGAAAAAGTATGTTGGTTGGGAAGTTTCAGATAAAGATACACAAACGTTGCTATTTGCGCATAACAATTTCATACGTTGAACTGGTAGGTAAGAAGGAAGGCAGCAAACCAAATGCATCCATCGAGGCTTGTCCAATCGAACGTTACAGATACGCAGCTATTGCGGTGTTGGCAGCAATAAGACGCGAACAACTAAAGCTTAAATCCATAGTCTGGACAAACTAATCTATCATGTACGATAATCAAGAGGGAAACTTAAATGATGTATAGATGTCTCTGTTTCCATACTTCACGTGAAGTTCGCTTCTCTGTAATACTGATTGGTGCAACATTTAATTCTAGCTCATTGTTCTATTAGTTTAGAAAATAAAAACTTGAAATATTTTACAACACTGTTGCTTATTATTAATAAAACGTATCGTTTGTTATAAAAATGTATGTAAAATTTTAATATCAAATTACTACGATTACAAATGTGACTATCCTCCTACTGAGCTCTGTATTTACTAAATGCGTAAGGTGTTATACATTGTCCCTGTATGTATGGCAAGTGATAACATCACATACAAATTTTATATTTATCTAAAGAACGTTAAAAGCAGTTTTTGTTTTGGTTGCTATTAAACACAAAGATATACAACGGGCTATTTGTGTTGTGCCCACCCGATGTCTAGCGTTGTAAGCCTTCAGATTTACCGCTTAGATACAGGAAGGGCATTAAAAACACACACAAGAAAGAAATCGTAATTAAATTAACATGAAATTCCAGTCATATGCGAATTATGGGGTTTTCTTTTAATGTTGTAACGATATGTTATACTAATTAATATATTAGTTCCTGCTTACTGTACACGGTCCCCCTTTACACAAACAAAAGTATGTAAAGCAATTAAATTCCATGATATCAAACATACATATAGCAAACTACGGAAAGTTAATGATATTTTATTAGAAATGTTTGCTTTGCCTAATTTAGTGAAGTTTTGCTGTAGTTGGAATATTGGTGATATGTTTAGCACCTGAATATTCGATTCATTGTGAATTCCCAACCACCAATAACTAAATGTCTGTGATCCAATGGTCGCCTTATGGTTGTATTTCATACCATTGGTTCCACATGTCACCACTGAATACTTATGACTGGAGTTTCACATATCCTGATCAACTGACCTCAGGAAAATTCACAAACATTTTGGTTTTTGTAAAAATCATTAACCATGGATGCACAAATGCTCCACATTGGCGATTGAAAGGCAAACTGTGCGCACAAAGATTTCCTTGAACACGACAGAGTGGAGTTGATTGTAACATTAGACTAGACCTGGTTGCACGACACGAAACGGGGGACTTGCTATCAACCACACACAAATTGTCTTCCATAATCTACAGAGAAAGTAAGGAAATTCTCCTTCTATCTTTGTCATTGCTGGAAGTTTCTCACATGATCAAAAATTATAATTTATCAAAATACACAGTGAAACAAAGGTGAACTATAACTACTATCAGAACATCTTGACACTATTTATTTAAAAAGAAATTCCCAGACTTTACATATGGTTGGGATACCACGAGTGTATGTATGCATCAGAATAAGGTCGTATTGTTCACTATATTGGAGGATTTGTCAAAAGTTCAAGGTTCACGGTTAAAGACTGACCTCAGAACGGAAATTGCAGTGTCAGACAATAATGCATAACAATGACCATAAAACTGAGTTACGATGGAAAAAACTAGTTTCAGTTGTAATGTGAGACTTGGAGTTTGGTTGATGTAAATTGCGATGAACCGAAGATAGAAATCTTCAACAAATGAAGATGAAAAAAGATGTAGCACAGAAGGGACTAAAACTAATCACTTTACTTGATTCTATATATCAAATTTTTACAAATACTAAGTAGTTATCATTAAAATATCCTTATATTCATATTCACCAACTTTTGTATAGAAGATCGATATTTCTAACGTTTCACATAAATTATGATATTTTGTATGCGTAATAAGTTAATAAGAGGTTAATGGTTTGTTTACTTCACTGTAAAATTAATTAAGTTATATTTTATAAATCACAAACCTTTTAGTGCCTTCTCTACCCATATCAGCCGTTTTTAAACATATAATACCTATAAAATGTTCAGTTAAACTGTAATAAAAAATGTTTATTTGTATATAAGGAACATGTCGTGAACGAGATAGCTATTAAAATAAAACTATCACAACTCGACATATATCAGGAGAACATAATGTCAAATGTAGTCTGGCTTTTTGAATTTCTGCTTTAGATAAAAAAATATTGACACTGAAATTATTAATATTTTATCCTCCTAAACATTCCCCTCTAACAATTCTGGTATTGTATGCCTACATGACTTTTAAAGCTGAACAAATAGTAAGAAAGAAAAGAGTCGGTTTCCTGTAATAGTGTGTATATTCTGCTTCTATAAGTGTTGTTTTATTTATATTTAATACAGTAATATTTGTGGAAGAGTTTTTTGTGTATTTCTTTATAAGAACAAAACTACACGATGGGCTAACTGAGCAGCCTCCATCAAAGGTATCAAAACCCGCAATTTGGCTTTATAAGCTCTTAACCTTGCTGCCGAGTCTTCACGAGAGCCTATTGTCTTCATATACTCAATACTTAGTCACAAGAAAAGCTTTATAAACAGCAGAACACTGAAACTTAATATACTGTCAGTATCACATTTGACTTCTTGACAAATATGTTTTTTAGATTGCGTAAGTACGTTAGAAGGAAAATAATGGTGAAAAATACGTCACTGTATTAAATCATAAACTGAGCGGCATTTAAAAGGCAACAAGTTGTAAAATGAGTTGTTTCATACAAAACTTATGTTTAACTTGGTGTATTAAAATTGTTTAACTGTATGCATGTTGTTGCGTTTCTAATGCTTCTCAGTATATTTTAGGTTAATTACAGATTTCATTTTGGTATTTTCTTAATTATATGAAACCTTGCCAAGTGTTAAAGCATCTGAATAGCATTAACATACATTAACGGTTTCTCCTAAGGACAAATGTCTTGCTGTCTTAACCTGTCTGATGTACTTTTATACATAACACTGTTCGAAAACAGTTAAATATTAGCAGAAGCTTTAAATCTGAATAATTTGATTACATATTTTTCTGCTAACAGGAGGATGTTTCCTACGCTGAGAATTTCGTTTAGTAATATCGACGTTGAGACCAAATATGCTGTACTAATGGACATCGTCCCGGTGGACAACAAACGGTACCGCTACGCTTACCATCGGTCCTCTTGGCTAGTTGCCGGTAAAGCTGACCCTCCTTCCCCGCCTCGCCTCTATCTCCATCCGGACTGTCCTTTCACTGGAGACCAACTGAAGAAGCAGATAGTTTCATTTGAAAAGGTTAAACTGACCAATAACGATATGGATAAACAGTGTCATGTAAGTATTAAAAATCACAAACACACAAAAGAGGTTATTTATAAATATCATACAATGTCTATAGTGTTATTTCAGTCTCACTTAGTTTGTTTCAGATGGTGAAGTTAAGTAACTATTCAAGAAAATTATGTTCCAATGTTAAGCCTACAATTTATATAAAGTGCTTTTTGGAATTCTTTCAAAATACACAAAAGCTTTACAAGATTTATAAAACGACAGATCTCCAACACTGTATTTTGTTTTTTTCAGATCGTTCTAAACTCCATGCACAAGTATCAGCCCAGGATCCATTTGGTTAAACTCAGAGAAGATCATCTGAATCCGCCTCACATAACAGATTTGGAAACTGAGCTAACCAGAACTTTCGTCTTCCCTGAAACTGTCTTTACAGCAGTGACGGCTTACCAGAACCAACTGGTACGTTTGTGCAAACGTGTTGTTCGTACAAATTTTTAATTAACGGCAAGAGACACGGATCTCTTTTGATTGTGTGTTCCCAAATAAAATTTATTTAAACACCTAAACAAGCCTTTCCTTACAAACGGTTAAACACAACCTATACCAGATCACAGTAATAACTTGGTATACAGCCTAACCACTTTAGTTGAAAGAACAGTCGTATACGATATAATATTTCTTGGCAGTTTCGATGCAAAATCTTATTCTTAATTGCGCTAAAGTTTTTGTATAAGTTATAAGTAATCGTTAAAGGGAATGTGTGTATTTGTAAGTGAATTATATGCATGCAATTTACGCAGAACTGTAACACACAAACTAAGTGCTTGTTGAATTTATATCTGGACATAAATGATAATGCAACTTGAAAGCAAAAGTAGCTCATTTATCGTACATGGTGGATTTTATGATAGAATATAATTTACAGTACAAATACGTAATTACAGTAAATTGACTCTTCTTTCTTAGGGTATAAAATATACTTTGAATAATTCTGATTAGGTTACTCATATTGACAAATTAATTGTACCGTTCTTCGTATAACTGTTATCGTATTGATTTTAATTGTCTATATTACAACGTAGCTTTTCGTGTTTCCTGTTTATATTTCTGGCTTTATGGATTATTGTATGTGTTTTTGTTATACGTCTGATATCTCGCACATGTGTATTGATTTTGCTCTTTTACATGGGTATTTTGTAAATCTTGAAGTTTTTCTTCATTTTATTTTATTATTTTTATAGCCTATGTGTTATAAATATAGGATGCAATAATATTTCTGTATGTAATGTATTGAATATACCCATTGCTTTGAATTGTTGGTTTACTAGTTCTGTTGTTGCTTTCTATGTTTTTAATATATTAGTTTTACAATACCATTACTCTTTCATTACTTTACAGCGTTTTTATATCAGTAAATTTCATGTTATTCCAGCTGATTTGTTGTTGTTTTAAGGTATATTTACTTCATTATTGATAGGTTATCAGTTTTTATATTACAAATATTATTATGTTTTCTATTTTTTATAATTTATTTTTTTTCGTCAGATTACGAAACTGAAAATTGACAGCAATCCATTCGCTAAAGGTTTCCGAGATTCCTCTAGACTTACTGATTTAGAGAGGTAAGTTTCGAATTTTTAGGTGCTTATTTTTTACAGAACAAATGTCACTCTCTGAAAAGAATTGTATATGAAATTAACTCCAATAAACAAACTGTATACAAATATATCTCCAAAATGTGAGGTAAACTTCTTGCAGTTTATAGATTTACACACAGGCGAGCTATTCATCCTTTATTGAAAAAATAGAAGTAGGCTTATCTTATTGACGTACTGAATTCAACTTATTCTTGCAGTTCTAGTATTATAAAAACATTACCAGCCTATGTAAGATAATTACAACTAAATTATTTTGAGAAGGAAAGAACTGAGACTATTTTGAAACGAATGTTTCAGTTGATATTAGTATTTCTATATCCCACTAATGATAAATTCAAAACAAGTGTTAAAAGGGAGATTTGTTTTTTATTATTTTTATTTGATCGTACATTATTTTTATAATATGAGTTGTTTTGTCTAGTTCCGCTATAAGTAACTTTTAACGTTTTATAAACTTATTTCTTGACAACATAGTCATCAAAATACAGAAATAATACCATCATAACTATGTATTTTCAAGAACCATAATTTTGCTTCTATGTATTATCTCATTTTAATGAAACCTAAGACGTTACATAAACAACATCGATTGACAATCAGAATTCAAAAGCTTTATTATATGTTTTTTATTTGTATTATGCTTGAACATTTGGATACCAATTTAAATATTAAAATATTTGAAAACTTTCGAATAATGGATTTCACACTACTACTTGAGTAACAACTTATTAGCATAGAAATAAAGGTTTTAAAACGAGGGGTTGAATTAGAATGATTTAATTTTAATTTGGTCTCGTGGTAGATCAGCAGCAAATTTATGGACTTATAATGCTAGTTTAGGGCTCGATTTCCCGCAGCGGACAGAGCGCATACAGTCCATTTTATAGCTATGCCCTAAAAGGAATGAAACAAAATCATATTTATGTTGCTTGAGCAAAATCGAACTATATTTAATTACCCATCATACAGTATTATACCAAGCACGAACAAAATTAATAAGAACAAAATATGAATTACAATTACATGAATTACAAAATCATAAGACATTCTTCATCACCGTAAACGAATTACGGCTAACAGTCACATTGTTTGTTTGTTTATGTCCGGGAATGATGAAAACCAGTTACCATAGAATATCAGATACGTAATGAAATCCTTAAATTTTCCTAAAACCTAAGATTACGAATTAAATTTATCTTTCAAAGTCACATTCTCATAACTCTATAATTAATAATTTATCAATAGGTAAAAATAGAAGACAAGAAACGTACGCCAGATGAACTTGAGCTTTCCATTAACCGAATAACACATGTATGTTTAAGTAGTGAGTCATACAAATAAAACAAGGAATAGAACAAATAAACCTTAAACTGTCCAAACAACTGAAGTACACACTATTTGTTGAAGAGTCGTATTTCCTAATCATAACATGATTTTATGATCACGTACAGAAATTGATGAAGACTTTTTTTTTCAAGCACAAAATCATAGTATTTTCATTATTTACAAAAATTCAACGTGTAAATACGTAGATCAATATTTTTATATTAAGAAAATAAAGAAAACGGCTTAATTTTCTGTCTGATTTTATTTTTTTATAAATTATACGCTGCAAAAAATAAACCAGCATCTGAGAATATGTTCCACGAAACTAACCAACCACTTTTTACCCAGCTGGGCAAACGTTGTACGCAACTCACCATTTCTTACCCGACAAAACCAAACACACAATATCTGAACATATGTCAAGTATACCACTAACCCTTTTTATTCGACACAAAACAAACGCATAAGGTCTACATATATGTTGAGTATGCCATTAACCCTTTTCGTTCGAGAAGAATAAGCATATAAAGTCTAAACATAAGTCGAGTATGCAACTAACCTCTGTTACCCATCTAAACCGAACATACTGAACCTAAACATACGCTGAGTATGCAACTAACTTTTTTTATTCGACAAAATACAAAAACATTGTCGAAACATATCCTACATGTATCACTAACATTTTTATCCTTTAAGGTATTTAAACATTTAACTCCATTAGGTAAGGCTGACAGCCTGGGTTACACATGCCTGCAGGCCTGAAGCTCTTTTCTAGTGTCTACGGTATGGTATTCTATGCAATACTGGTCCAAACATAAGAATATGCAAGAGTCAAATGAACCCTGTTTCTTGTGGGCTAATTTTAAAAGCAAATCAAAACGCGTGGGAAAAATAGTAAAGAATAGATCAATCTAATGTCGTATTGTAAGAGAAAATGGTGAGAAATTTAGCTTCGTCTAAAGAAACTTCATATACATAACTGTTTTAATAGTTGTATTAAAGTAGTCTATAATAAATTCTATTTTTTAGTGACACTTTTTATAATTTACTATATAAGCTAACAAAATTAAACAAAATACTGGGAAAACATTCAACATTACCAATAGTGACAGGTATTGTTACATGTGAAATTTTGTGTTCATAAAACACTGTACAAAACCTATACGTATGCAGTATGACAGAGGGTGAACGAATATTCATATACGATGCATTCTCTCAGAAATAGGTGCTTGAGTATAAACCTTTCCTAGTTATACATCACCTGCGAAGAGCACTTCAGTTCTGTGCACGACACGAGATTTGTTTCATTCACATACTAAGTATATGCTGTCACATGTCAGACAAATAATATACACATATATATATTACACATCATCTATTCCTTGTATGATAGGCAGAGTTTATCGCTACCATGATATTATATCTTGATTTACGTTGATTTTCGTGTAATATTTACAAAACATATAAACGTATTAATTTAGTGTGTCTAATCCTCAACAAGGACGCTGTATATGTATGCACGTAGAAACATCTGGCATTGCTGGGAATATCTGTATCTATGTTTATCTGTTTTTATCTCTATTTATTTTTGCCCACTTAATAATATCTTTTTTCCTTACAAACATACCATTAACGGAATCGATGTGCCGATCTACTTTTTACCGACATTTTTACTTGTAATTATCTACAGTCACCTAACTTACCTTTGCGTCTGTTTCTATCGGTGTGTCATTCTACGCGTCGTTTAGTAACAAGATCCACTCACCTAAGCACTAAGAAAACGTTAATCAGCCACAGTTACTGTATGATTCGTCACATTATGTGCTTGCATATTTAGGCCAATAAAACAGTTCATGTAATAAGTATTACACAAAGTGTTTAAAGTGTCATATACTATTAGTAATTAGTAGCGCATTTCGAATATCAGTTTCAAGTTGACGTGTGGATATAGACTCGAGAATTTATCCCTGACCGTCTGTCTTTTGTTTCATAAAGCTGACTAACACACGTTTACAAGTGAAAAATTAGAGACATGAAAACATCTGATTACAAAACACGTGGATTGCACGCGAAGTTTAGCGGTAGACTTCTTTTATTGAAAAGCCTTAAGTCTTTTCTCATTTTGTTGAAGCATGTTAGAACTGGTTTATTTTTTTTCATATGATATTTCTACTGTATTCTCTAAGGCGACCCAGAGTTGGGTCTTGGGTATCGTATATAGACTTTTCATGCTTTAAATTTAATTCGTATTTTTCGTAAGTCTTTCTTCTTAAGCCTTGGCTTTTCACCAGAATAGCTCAACATTCCTGATATGACAACCAGTTTTTTTAGAGGGGTTCTTCAATAGCCAGCCATTAAATAGTTTTTGATTTGTTAAATTTTGCCACTCGCGGTAGATTAGTTCATGACATCGGTAATGATTGACAGCTTCAACAAATAAGGCAAGAGCAGCAGGACTTTCCTAAACTGTATTTTCCTGCTTTTAATGAAAAGCATGACAATCTAGACTGTATTTCTCTAATGATAATGAACACCGATGTCTTTCTACGGTTCACAGGGGAATAATATTGACATCTTAAGAAGTTCAAAGTGGTTTGACATAAAAACCATTATTTGTGTGAGGATGTTCTATCAGATATTTTAGAATTTAATAATCTCATTCGAAATGGTGTTTTATCAGTTCTAATTCTTTCACTGTTAAATCATTATTTGATAAAGTCAATAATAATGCAAGATGCGTATTTCAGGAAATAATGTTAAATAGACTCGCAGCTTCTAGGAATGGCTGGAACTTTACTGAAGCAACATACTTAGCAAAGTTACTGACGGTTGGTAACAGTCTTAAAGTTATGATCTACCTACTGTTTGACTGTACCACTTTTTATTTCTTCTATTCTTTCCAAGAGGCACTCACTATTGCCTACTGTGAGCATTTCTCCAATACCTATTCTACTCTATGACTTTCCGTATGTTGTCCTACAATCTGATCTCGTGACACATCTTGCTATTCATTTTATTTTCCTTAAATAATGAATGATTTGAGCTCTGAATGGTCATAAATGGAAATAACAGTGATCAGTCCGTGTAATTATTTGGTTCTGGGTATTCCAAGGTTAGCTGTAAAGCTTCGAAATCTGCAATTTACTTGTTGTTTATAATAAATGTATAAATGGTTGTTTCCAAGTTTGTTATGTAGTGCGTGAGTGGCTAGCGTCGACATAAAATAGTTTATTCGGCGTTATGACAACTTCGGCTAGGACTGACGTTAATAAGCCAGTATGTGTTACAACGTTATTTTGTACATATATCAGTGAGAGCGGCGTCGTTATATCTAACTACCTTGTCATCTAGTTCGTGCGTGAATGAATTCATCAACGGAATGTCTCTGTAAAACACAACTGATATTATTCCCAGGAAGTTTATAGTTGTCGAAACGTGTTTTTCAAATACGTTAAATCTAGCTCTAGTTTGTTGGAAAGGTTTTGTTTTTAGATTTGAAGAAAAACTTTAGTTTTCAACGTTTTGTATTTAATATATTTTAACAAATAGTTATTGAAATTGCAATCTTCTCGTTCCAAGGTTAAATTATTCTCTTGTGGTAATTTAAAAACAGTTCTAATTTCATTATTACGTGCAACCATGTACCAGAATGTCGTCATTAATGTGTGTGTAGAACACTGCGTACTTTCAAAGACTCGGTATACGGTATTTTGAGACGTGTTGGTACTTTAAAATATTCCCATAAGTCAATCAAAGTAAATTTTTAGATTTAAATCTGTAGAAAATCTGGTAATTCAAATGCTCTCTAGTACCACTTATAAATATTCGGATAAAAAACAAACCAGCAAAACAACCCTTTTTCAAACTTTGTTACACTATTTTTGGCGGGAACAAGATGCCATTCATTTTATATTGTTCGACTTGGTAGCATCATAATTAAACATACATTAATTTCTATTGTTTTGGAAGTTTAGCAAGAAACAAAGAGACCGCTTGACAACTTCCTAGCGTTTTTACTCATCTCTAGTATGGACTATCAAACAATAATTAAAATACACAATTTCTCATCTTTTTATGGTGTAAGTCTTTTTCCTTTACCTAATTTTTTTTTACCAACAATGTAACCATTTAATTTCCGCGGAGGAACATTTTCTGGTAAAACCCTCTTTCTCACTTAATCTCGTGAGTACCGTTGTTATTTCTTTGTGATTATTCCGTAATAATATCTAAGTGTTCTGACGTTTCTAATACTTTTCATATATCATTATTTTTTTTCCGTCGGAGCAAATTCAGATTTATTGCAAGGCTTTTTTTCCTCTTAATTATTTTTGGTACATGTTTTAATTATTCGAGATTCCACTACTCTATCGAAGCCTTAATACAGAGACCATTTGCAACCGAATATATTTTTCACCTTCGTATTGATCAGCTTGTGAAACTTTTTACATATTTCAAGCTACGGTGACACTATTTCATTCTGTGTTGCGTAAGCTATCTAAGCTACTGCGTATAGGCTTAGCATAGCACATATCCATAATACTCGCATATCTCGTACAGCATGTACACATAATACATATATAGTACGTATCTGTAGTACATGCACATCTCGTGCAGCACATGTTTATAATACAATTGTATTTCCGTATTTTTTAGAGGTAACACTTATCCGAACGTTCTTGAAACGACAACCATTTCGTCTACCTAAATTTTAGTGACATAAAATTAGTGTCTAATACAGGAGTGACTATTCTGGTACTTAAATGCCTGGCATTTATTATGACGAAATACGTCAATATTTGCAGCATCCAGAAGCCTTTGAAACACCACATAAGTAGTTTTTAACTATATATATCGCAGTGTTTCATAACTAACACAATCTTTATACTCACCTGAACTAGGCCTAAGGCTGAAAAAGTCGCTAAATAAATAATAATGGATGAGAACAGAATGGATGAATTTGTGTTCACTACATGTATATTTATGCCATGTTTACCCTTGTCAACAAATTACAACCGACCAAGAGTTGAGTTCTCACACAGACAAGCCAAATGTTTCAACCTTCAAAGTTATATGCACCCTTGTGTTTTGTAATATTTTGTTGTTTTTCCAAGTTACGTTATCTTCACTTTGAACTATGTATTAATTTTATCACTATCATTTTTTACCAGTGAATGATTTTTCCTTGTTTTTATTTTCATAAATCTACTCTTTCTGTCGCTCTTCCATATTATGTGCTGTATAAACACTTTTATTGTTAAGAATTATCTACGCGTTTTAACCTTTTTTCTGTGTCATTTACTTAAGTTTCTCAAATTATTATCTACCTTTTTTTCTGGTTTTTATTCATTTCCATATTCTTAATTTATAGGATATTAAGAAAATATCACATTTGTTTTTTATTATTTCTTTGATTTTTTCTGCTTAACAAATGTTTCACGTCCTATTAAAGCAGAGGGACCATGGAAACACTTTTTCGAAAGTACGCTTTTCGTCATTCACCGTTTCGGACTCTAGTGGCTGGTGAAATAACCTCGAATCCAGTAACTGAAGCAGCAGGTAGGTAGGCGTTAGAGCATGGTTTTTAGTCTTCATGCATTCTGTATGTCTCTTAAATAAAACATGTAAGTTCTATAATTAATAATAACTATCTATTGCTATTCAACTTATTACCAGCCAATATCGTAAACATTTACCAAAACAATATTTTATACTATTCTGAAGGGAAGAAAATCAGTATGGTAAAATACTGAAATTTCATTTAATATTCGAGAAGTTAAACTGAATATGAAACAGCAAATACATATGTATCATAACACTGATTTGTTATAAATATAAGTAGTGTATTATTGACTTATGACAAATATGTATCATTAACTTGTTATAAATATAAGTACTGTATTATTGACTTATGACAAATATGTATCATTAACTTGTTATAAATATAAATACGATGCCATTGGCCTGTTATAAATACAAATAAAGTATTATAAACCTGTTATAAACATAAGTATGCTAATACTGACCTACTATAAATATAAATACTGTGTTATTGATTTGTTTTATCTCTTAGACGAATACATTTATATCTGTTACGTCATTCAGACATGTTCCTTTTGTTGTTATTTTTCTCTTATATTTTTGCTAATATGATATTTCCTTTTAATTTTAAAGATAAAATACACGAATACTTTAACTTAAGAATGATATAAAAGCATTAAATTCAATTAATCAAACGCTTCCTTTAGAAAACCTATATCAATAATTGTGTATTTAACTCTTCGTATTTGCCTTTAAATACAGACTCTTTGAATCAGATCTATACAGTTTCTGAAATTATCATATATAATATGTGAATACGTTTTTCTACAACTTGGTTTATATATGTAACCACATAAGATTTATGTTATTCTTTGCATATGTCTTGTCTCATCGCAGTTATAATACTTAATATGTTGTGCAACGTATGAACGGGTTCCAGAATGTGGAGAGACCGTCTATTTGGAGATTGTTTGTTTGTTTTGGAATTTCGCACAAAGCTACTCGAGAGCTATCTGTGCTAGCCGTCCCTAATATAGCAGTGTAAGACTAGAGGGAAGGCAGCTTGTCATCACCACCCACCGCCAACTCTTGGGCTACTCTTTTACCAACGAATAGTGGGATTGACCGTCACATTATAACGCCCCCACGGCTGGGAGGGCGAGCATGTTTGGCGCGACTCGAGCGCGAACCCACGACCCTCAGATTACGAAGCGCACGCCTTAACGCGCTAGGCCATGCCAGGCCCTATTTGGAGATAAATTTGAACATAAAAGTACAAACGTGTGCTTTCTGTTGTATATCTTTAAGAGGTTATGTAGAAAGTTTATTTCATGACAACAGCAACTTTCATGGCAATCAACTCTGCAACAGGTAATTGTACAAACAACCAAGGAATACGGAGTTAACGTTTTATAGGTTTCAAAAATATGTAGAGTTAAATGTACTACGGCAATAAACCGTTCAGACCAGAACAACATTGACAAGGCTTTGAAACCGTTGTCGTATCACAGACTATGCAGATCCCATTTTATATGTGGTTACTTGTATATACAACGTATACACATTGTCCCAATTATATTACACATATCTTGATAAAATCTGTAGCTTGTAAATATTTAATTCTTCTGGTATTCTACATACTGTGATATAGGTACATACGTGGAAGAGTCCAGTAGGGGATAAATAAAGTTTTATTAAAAATGTGGTTTTGTCAAGACAAATGGCCTCAAAATCCATTGTAAAATATATGATGATGTTTGGCAAAGAAAGTGGTCTTATAATACAAGAGGGCTTAAAATTCAGTGCAATACGATGCAGTAGATGTGGGTTATAAATATACCACTGATAGAACATAAACAATAGGGTTATTTACTAAAAACTACTGCGACTTACCATTGATAAAGCTCTGTAGGACTTGTACACTTTCTACAGCGTGTCATCGTACATCTAGCTGCGGCCTGGCATGGCTAAGTGGCTAAGGTACTCGACTCGTAATCTTAGGGTCGCGGGTTCGAATCCCCTTCAACCAAACGTGCTCGCCCTTTCAGCCGTGGAGGCATTATTATGTCACGGTTAATCCAACTATTCGTTCATAAAAGAGTAGCCCAAGAGTTGGCGGTTGGTGGTGATGACTAGCTGCCTTCCCTCTAGTCTTAGACTGCTAAATTAGGAACGGGGCTAGCGCAGATAGCCCTCGTGTAGCTTTGCGAGAAATTTAAAACAAACCAAACATCCAGCTGGCCACAAAATACTTATAAGCATCAAGGCTTTCATAGGCCTCAAGGCCTCTTTCGGTATAAAAAGATGTTGTCAGGACGATGTCTTTATTTTTAACCTGTCGGACTTTAATGTTGGTTTGTAGTCCTAATTCGGGTCATCCGATTGCAATATCGACTAGTTTATTGGCATTTATCGTGATTATCATTCCTTATAGAATGGAATACAAACTTATTGTGTCAAAACTATTTTTTCTGCAATTCTCTTCATATTTTGACTTGCATATATTGTTTAACTCGCAAGTAAATTATTGAAAAATGAACTGAAAACTAGATGATTGTGTAGCGGAGATCACGTTTCCACGGATAATGTTTACGTCCAATATGGCCGCAAGTTGTTACCGTGTTTACTTGAAAAATTGTCATTTATTGTTCTTGTAACATATGGTATTCAATTTCGTATATGAACGTTAATCGCTTTAAAGTCGGACATCCTAAAAGGTGGAAATTGTGTCCATTTAACATTAAATTATCTTATTTTACTGTAGTAGTTTGCATAAAAAAACAACTACAAAATATATTTTTATCTTCTACTAAGCAACGCAAACAAAAGTTCGTATGGTCTGTTAGGCAATATCCAAAAAAAAGAATAATAATTGGTGTGATAAGTACCCTAAAATGATTTGATTTGACGAGTGCCACAAGGAAAAGTTCATATGGTTTGTTGAATTTACTATTGCATATAAAGAACACTTGAGCTCTTAAGACTATAAAACAAAATAACATATGATCTGGTGAGTGTAGTAAAGGAAGAGAACATATTATCTCTTGAGCTCTGCAATTGTGGTACACTTGGTTTTATTAAGTCCTCACCTAGAATTTGTCGGGTCTGTTGGGCCTTACAGAGGAAATGAAAAATACATAAAGCCAAAATATTGTGTTTCGGATCCTGTTATTTTGAAAAGGACAAATAATTCGTTTTGAACGAACGAAACAAGTATTAAAGCTTCACCTGATTCATTCAAGATATAATTTTAATGTTATTTATGTACATATTTACAAATCAGATTTGCAAACAGTTTGTTCCATAAATCATTATTTTAAGCTGAGTTTACGTGTTTGTTTGTTTTGAATTTCGCTCATAGCTACTCGAGGGCTATCTCCGCTAGCTGTCCCTAATTTAGCAGTGTAAGACTAGAGGGAAGGCAGCTAGTTATCAGCACTCACCGCCAACTCTTGGGCTACTCTTTTATCAACGAATAGTGGGATTGGCCGTAACATTATAGCGCCTTCACGGCTGAAGGGGCAAGCATATTTGGTGTGATGGGGATTCGAACCTGCGACCCTTGAATTACGAGTTGAATACCTTAACCACCTGGCCATGCCAGACCTTTTACGTATTATGGAATTGATGAGATCATTTGGTTGCAGTGAGAATGACAAATTTTAATATATTAAAGTATATAAAATAATTATCAGCAACATAACAGAAAACTTCACCAGAAAGATAAAAAAAAAAGCAGTTGTGATAAGAAATACGTCGCCCTTAAACAAAAGTTTTGCTAGATGTTTTAAAGAGAAAATTGCTATCTTGCAGGAAACTTTGCGGAGGAACATGAACATTATGTACAAACGTACACTATCAGATTATAAACTGGTTACGGGTTTCACCAGTTCCCGTCTATTGTTAGACATAACATAGATTTTTTTCATTCGTATTAACATTTCCTATTTTCATTGTTATATACTTGGTTCTGTTACTGGTAATGTGATAAAACTTCCTTGTTTCAATACTCAGTAGAATGGAAAAAGAATTTTTGTAGAGAATGCTTCAATCTCATGATAAAGTTTTTATTTTCATAAAAAGCTGAATCTTCCAGTTAACCTGAAGATGACCTAAGAAGGTCGAAATGTTGTTCTGTACTTTATTTTAATTAAAGTTTTAATATCCATACCAGCTATCTTATGAATACAGTCTTCCTCAACTATGTTTGCAGAGCTTCGTATAGATATTTAAGCAAATTCTGATCACCGTTGATTACTCTGCTAATTGAGATAAAATACAAACCATTTAAATTTAACTTGAGTGCAGATGTGTCTAATTACTTTTTATCTTACTTTAAGTATTAATTACCTTAACTAATATTTCTATGTTTTATACTAGGCAGAATAACTCCTCCAACGGAACTGCTTCTCATGGCCAGCCAAGTCGGAAATCCCTGGAAAATGCCAGGAATCCCTCTAAGCATGACCGATCTTAGTTCCCTAATGACTGTCCAACAGCAACAGGCAAACCAGTTTGCCGGATTTTACTTGGGTCTGCCAAGAACAATTTTCCCCATGGTCTCAGCTCCAAGTATAATGACTGGAGCTACTGGATCCAACGAGGGCACCTATGGACATATGTCACTGTCTTCAGCACTTGACTGTTCCTCGTCCAGACCCGTTCCGACGTCTTTGTCAACTATATCTAGCGTAACTGATAGAAATGCTTCATTCTCTCCTAATCATATATATAGTTCTCAGCTTCATTTATCCACCTTATACTCTGGATTGAAGTTTCATCCATACTTAAGGCCCAGTCTCCTTCAAACCACCAGTTCAAAACACCAGTAAATACTGAAAGTAAAGGACTTTTACCTTAAGTGCTTTGCCGAACCTTTAAAACTAACATAAAAATACCTTATTATCATGTATTTCACAGTCTTTCAAATACTTTATGACTGATCTCACCTAAGGAAGTCAAGTTTCTTCGTTTCGTGACTTCATAAAAGACAAAAAATAAATTTAATAATTCTCTTAAAAGAGGTGAATTTATGATTCTTGTTATATCAGTTCTATATTAAGAAATAATATCTCACTCGAAATTACGTTTAAGGTTTTCAGCTAGAAAAAAAATCATGTACTGTTTGACTTCCAAAATTCATAAACATTAAATCAAAGTGAGAAATTTTGGATCACAGAGATGAACAGATGATATATCATGTAAAAGTAGTAACTGATATCTATGAAGTACAATTTAAACAAAATGGTTCACTTAAGTTCATGTCTTTTGTATGTATATATTACAACGATTGCATTATAAATTTGGTGAGAATACTTTTGGCATACAAGAAAAAAAAATTTAAATTAAGTTTATATTTTCCTGAATTCGAAATTTTAAGAGTTACAAATTCTTCGAATGCTATATAAATATAGAAAAGGGGATTTTTTAAATGGTTATCATAAAGAAAAATATTTTGTGATGACGAGAAATCCACTTGAAGTAAAAATATATTCTCAAGACGGCTGTTTTGTACTTCATTTTGATTAAAGTTTTAATAGCCATACCAGCCGTCTTGAGATTACAAGGAAAATATTTGTGTGTGCCGAAGTTATTCTGCTTAATGTCGTGCAGAAAGTAACCGTATAACACAAAAACATTTATTCAACGGGACATACTACTAAGACATACTACTGAGATGAATGACATATCTGATATCGAAAGCAGGTTACAGTAGCAATGGTATTGCAGGAAAGCACTCAAAGTACAGAAAAAAGTGGTTGAAATATGTCATTATTCCCTAGTTCGCTTTTTCCTCACTATATATCTCAGCAATATAATTGTTTCATCTCTGATTTTTCTGACCTTTCAGTTTAAAAGCTGAATTAGCTTCAACGTAATCATCATCACGTGTTATCCCACATTAATTAAAAGTAAAGTGAATTTGATGATTGTCATATGCTCGTAGACGCTAATTAGAAATAACTTCAGTTTGATCACCACCATATGTTCTAAGACGTTACTTAAAAAGTAGCTTTCATTTGATTATTGTTATATACCCTCATAGTTTAATTTGAGCTTTAATTTTTCCCATGACCTTTATCGGACACTCCTGTTATATTGCTAAGTTTTGGAATTCAGTTTATCTCTTTTTCCACTGAAGAGAAAACTAAAACAAAACAAAAAACTTACAGTTACCAGTCAATCCCGGACTTCGTTTAGGTGAAGTTAAATTTTAATTAGTTTAAAAAAATAAATATGCTCGACATACACTACTTGACCAAAAGTATGTGGACACCCGACCATCACACCCATATGTGCTTGTTGAACATCTCATTCCAAAATCATGGGCATTAATATGAAGTTGGTCCCCCTTTGCTGCTATTACAGCCTGCACTCTTCTGGGAAGACTTTTCGCTAGATTTTGGAACATGGCTGCGAGGATTCGCTCTTATTCAGCCACAAG
Organism: Tachypleus tridentatus; assembly: GCF_004210375.1. Taxonomy (NCBI): domain Eukaryota; kingdom Metazoa; phylum Arthropoda; class Merostomata; order Xiphosura; family Limulidae; genus Tachypleus; species Tachypleus tridentatus. The sequence goes on from NC_134825.1 coordinate 55,457,419, forward strand.
AGCATTAATTAGGTCGGGCAAGAAGGCCTGGCTCGCACTCGGCGTTCCAATTCATCCAAAAAGCGTTCGGTGGGGTTGAGGTCAGGGCTCTGTACAAGCCAGTCAAGTTATTCCTCGCCAATATCAGCAAACCATATCTTTATGGTCCTCGCTGTGTGCACGGTTGCATTGTAATACTGAAACAAAAAAGGCCTTCCCCAAACTGTTGCCACAAATTTGGAAGCACACAATTTTCTAGAATGTCATTGTATTCTATAGCATTAAGATTTACCTTCACTGTAATTAAAGAGCCTAGCCCAAAACATGAAAAACAGCCCCAGACCATTGTTCGTCCTCAACAAAACTTTACAGTTGGCACTATGCATTCAGGCAGGTAGGGTTCTCCTGGCATTCGCCAAACCCAGATTCGTCCGTCAGACTGCCAGAAAGTGAAGCGTGATTCATCACTTCAGAGAACGCATTTCCACTGCTCCAGGGGCCAATGGCGGTATGCTTTACACCACTCCAACCGACCCTTAGCATTACACATGGTGATCTTAGGCTTGTGTGTGGCTACTCAGCCATGGAAACCCATTTCATGAAGCTTATAACGAACAGTTCTTGTGCTGACGTTGTTTTCAGAGGCAGTTTGGAACTCGGTATAGAGTGTTGCAACTGTGGACAGACGATTTTTACGCGCTCCTCGCTTCAGCATTTGGCAATCCCGTTCTGTAAATTTGTGTGGCCTACCGCTTCGTGGTTGAGCTGTTGTTGCTCCTAGACGTTTCCACTTCACAATAACAGCAATTATAGTTGGCCGAAGCAGCTCTAGCAGGGCAGAAATTTGACGAAATGACTTGTTAAAAAGATGGTATCCTATGACAGTACCACGTTAAAAGTCACAGAGCTCTTCAGTACGACCCCATTATACTGCCAATGTTTGTCTATGGAGATTGCATAGCTGTATGCTTGATTTTATACACCTGTTAACAATGGGTGTGGCAGAAATAGCCGATCTCACTAGCTAGAAGGGGTGTCCACATACTTTTGGCCATGCAGTGTATAAAAAAAAATGTATTACCATATGACATCAAATAAACATTTTGCAGTTTTACCGAAATACGCCTGTACGCAGCCGGAAATAAGTTTATAGAAAAACATTTCTAGCTCTTTATACATTCTTTACTACCATCTAAAAATAATTTTTTGTAGCTGTAAGATAATGTGCTTATATAAGAGCACAGCTGGGAAACCTTCGTTGTTGTGGAGGTGAGCGATTATCTGATAATAAAGCTTCCTGTTGTAGGCGAGAAGTCACGGAATGATTCTTTTGCGAGAAATTTTATTTTCAGGTTGTTTGAAAGAAAATTTGTTTGTTTGTTTAAATCTATGCACAAAGTTGCACAAGGAGCTATAATGTACTCTGTCAGCCACAAAACTGAAATCCAGTTTCTAGCGTCATAAGTTCGCATTAATATCGTTGTGCTACTGGGGGCATTGAAAGAAATAAAATACTCGTTATGAACTACATAAACTGTAATAGTTTTAATAGTTTTTTATATTTAAACTAAGAGCGTTTTCCTCTATGAAGAAGCAATTTACTAGTGGGTGGTCACCTTGGATACCAAAATTGTTATTCGTGTGAGCCTGTTACTTGCTACATTGTGTTGCTAGGATAAGAATGGTTTATTTTATTTTCTTATGAAATAGGCAAGTCGGAGCAGCTTAAGTTAGGATATCGTGTTTCATACACTGCAGTGGAAAACTACAAAAAAAACCCATCTGAGACTGAAAACAACAGCAAAACTAATTAGTTATTTTGACATTTATTTCAACCAAAACTATGCCTACTATGTTCCTTGTAATAGAATCAACGTCGCATGTTAGAAATAATTCAGATCTTTGCGTACCACAACAGATAAATGGCTTAAGCCATACTCACAGTCAGACGTAATCAATGTTGAGATGAAGTGTGCAAGTGCACCATTTTTTTTATTAGTGTTCGACATTTATGATTAATAAGTTAGAGTACTACTTAGAGCGGTTTTAGAGTTTCCATAGTTACTGTACAACGTTATTCGTGCGAGGTTACAACACAACAGAAATGGGGCTCATTTCTTCCGCATTTTTTTTACTGTTGAAGACAAATCTAAGAGCGAGAGCAAGAATTTCAAACCCTAAACACATTTTTTTACATGCGGTTAGTAATGTCATAGCTTCCAGGAATTTATGTTCACTATTTATCGTCCGTGTGTGGATATCTTTATTTATTCGAACTTTACAAATGTTGATATAATAAAAGTGATTTTTTTCCCTGTGAATATTAATGATTTAGATGTTAAGACTTACGAATAAGAGATATTCTGTAGATATTAAGGATATAAGTTTAAGACATGCTGTGGAAGTTCAGATTTTGGAATTTGATGAAAATCTTCGTAATGTACATTGTACAGCCCAACTCATCAAATATATATGTATGTTGTATGTTTTTGCTGTGCAAATGTTTGTTTTCATGTGTTTGTTTACTTGACCGGAAATAAATACAAAATGATTGTGCCGATACACCGGTTTCGACGCAACGTCACGCACATGCTAAATACGCTATACACCACTAAACTACCAAATTAGTTTGAGCTCATTACAATAACTTACACTTTGTAACTGATATCAGGCATGTACATCTAACTTTTAACAAGGCAACAATTTACTAAGGAGAAAAATTGTTTCATAGAATTGACGTTAGAGTATTTTGCACGTTGTTAGTTTCTTTTTTATATGAAAACTTGTTACTTTTTAGCTTGTTTTAATTCTACCTCTTGTTCGTTTGTTTTGAAGTTCGCGCAAAGCTACACGAGGGATATCTGCGCTAGCCGTTCCTAATTTAGCAGTGTAAGACTAGAGGGAAGGCAGCTAGTTATCAGCACCCACCGCCAACTTTTGGACCGCTCTTTTACCAACTAATAGTAGGATTGACTGTCACATTATAACTTTTCCACTGCTGAAATGGCGAGCTTATTTGGTGTGACGGGGATTCAAACTCGCGACTCTCGGATTACGAGTCGAGTGCCTTAACCACCTGGCCATGGCGGGCCCCTTTATAGTTTCAGCTCATTAATTGTGTTTTACGTGTCCTATTAAAAATACACATTTTCTTGAAAATAAAACAAATTGATATTGTCGTACATACATTTATATCAATATATATATATATATACCGTATATGTTTATTAAATAATTAGCTTACTATTAACTGAACTCGAAAACTTGAACACGCCGCAGACTCTTGATTTTTTATAAACTCATTAACACATTATTTCTAATTGTGTTATGATAATCATAGTGATAGCTACAAAATGTTTATTTTCTTAACGTAAATCGCGTTGAATTTTAAGTTGTGTAAAATCAATTAATAGATAAACAAAATAATTTGTTTATTTAATAAATATCACATAAGTTTATACGAAATTAACTGAATAAAGATTATGGCAAAATATCAAATGTCGCCCTCTGGTACAAAGGTAAGTCTATGGATTTACAACGCCAAAATCAGAGGGTTCGATTCTCTTCGGTGGAGTCGGCAGATAGCCCGATGTGGTTTTGCGATAAGAAAACACACACACACACACAAATATAAAATATTTACAAATACTGCAAGACACTTTCAAATTGATATAGAAATCATATCTTGTTAAGTTGCAACTTATTCATTCTTTACTTTAAAAAAGTATTTGTCTTGATATTGATGAGAATAGTATTGGTGCTTAACAGTTTGCACTTCATAGTCAATTGGATTTAAATAATTAACCAAATATACTCTTCAAAACAAGAAACGCAAAAGGGATATTTTTGTTATTTTAAAGAGAAATATATGTAATAACGTTACAAGCCCAGAGTATGTGATGTTACACGTGTTAAGGCACTGATTGTCAGACCAAAATGACAATAAAAGTTGTGCTCTTTGAAAACGGAGAAAAACATCGGATTTTTCGCCAAAACGCATTCGTGTCCAATAAATTTGTTTGAGAGATCTGCATGTTCTGCAAGTGCAACATGTGCAAAATCCCTAACAAAGTGACGGGTTCTGGTTTCCATAGCTCAGTGTTAAGCCACCGACACGCAATACAGTTACGCCAAGACTGACTGAAGCACAACGCAACAACGCCTTTGGACGATTGGAAGCAGGCAAATCTCGATCAGATGTTGCCAGAGCTGTGAATGTCCACCGAAGCACCAGCACAAGTCTATGGAATCGTCACCAACAACATGGATCAACTCGTGACCGTCCACGATCTGGCAGACCTCGTGTGACCACGCCCGCACAAGATCGGAACATCCGGTTACGTCACCATCGGGATAGGACCACCACTGCGACGTCTACTGCCTCAACCATACCAGGGCTGCGTAGGATTTCCAATCAGACCGTACGCAACCGTCTACGAGATGCAGGAATCCGACCTCGACGTCCAGTCAGAGGCGTCATCCTCACCCAGCAACATCGTCAAGCACGGCTGCAGTGGACTCGGGCACATCGGGTATGGCCTCACCAACGATGGAGGTATGTTTGGTTCAGCGATGAATCACGTTTTATGCTTCGTAGGCAGGATGGAAGGACCCGTGTTTACCGTCGCCGAGGTGGACGTTTTGCAGCAAACTGTATGCAGGATGTTGACAGATTTGGTGGTTGCAGCGTCATGATGTGAGCTGCCATTGCCTACAATGCCAGAACAGACCTTTTGCACATTTGAGGGAATCTTACGGCTCAACGATACGTTGACGAGATTCTTAGGCCCCATGTACAGCCCATCATGGTGAACGTCAACGACGTTTTTCAACATGACAACGCCCGTCCTCACACAGCCCAACTCACCACTGTCTTCTTGAGACACCACAACATCAACGTTCTTCCCTGGCCCTCCAGATCACCAGATTTAAACCCCATCGAACATCTTTGGGACGAGTTGGACCGACGTCTGCGACGGCGACAACATCAACTGCAGACTCTACCTCAGTTTGCAGCAGCTTTGCAGGCTGAGTAGACAGCCATTCCACAGGATGTGATTCGTCATCTCATCGATTCCATGGGCAGGAGATGCCAAGCAGTTATTGATGCTCACGGGGTGCATACTCGTTATTGACGTTGAGTGACCTTATACTCTGGATTGAAGTTTCATCCATACTTAAGGCCCAGTCTCCTTCAAACCACCAGTTCAAAAACACCAGTAAATACTGAAAGTAAAGGACTGTTACCTTAAGTGCTTTGCCGAACCTTTAAAACTAACATAAAAAATACCTTATTTTCATGTATTTCACAGTCTTTCAAATACTTTATGACTGATCTCACCTAAGGAAGTCAAGTTTCTTCGTTTCGTGACTTCATAAAAAGACAAAAAATAAATTTAATAATTCTCTTAAAAGAGGTGAATTTATGATTCTTGTTATATCAGTTCTATATTAAGAAATAATATCTCACTCGAAATTACGTTTAAGGTTTTCAGCTAGAAAAAAAATCATGTACTGTTTGACTTCCAAAATTCATAAACATTAAATCAAAGTGAGAAATTTTTGGATCACAGAGATGAATAGATGATATATCATGTAAAAGTAGTAACTGATATCTATGAAGTACAATTTAAACAAAATGGTTCACTTAAGTTCATGTCTTTTGTATGTATATATTACAACGATTGCATTATAAATTTGGTGAGAATACTTCTGGCATACAAGAAAAAAAAATTTAAATTAAGTTTATATTTTCCTGAATTCGAAATTTTAAGAGTTACAAATTCTTCGAATGCTATATAAATATAGAAAAGGGGATTTTTTTAAATGGTTATCATAAAGAAAAATATTTTGTGATGACGAGAAATCCACTTGAAGTAAAAATATATTCTCAAGACGGCTGTTTTGTACTTCATTTTGATTAAAGTTTTAATAGCCATACCAGCCGTCTTGAGATTACAAGGAAAATATTTGTGTGTGCCGAAGTTATTCTGCTTAATGTCGTGCAGAAAGTAACCGTATAACACAAAAACATTTATTCAACGGGACATACTACTAAGACATACTACTGAGATGAATGACATATCTGATATCGAAAGCAGGTTACAGTAGCAATGGTATTGCAGGAAAGCACTCAAAGTACAGAAAAAGTGGTTGAAATATGTCATTATTCCCTAGTTCGCTTTTTCCTCACTATATATCTCAGCGATATAATTGTTTCATCTCTGATTTTTCTGACCTTTCAGTTTAAAAGCTGAATTAGCTTCAACGTAATCATCATCACGTGTTATCCCACATTAATTAAAAGTAAAGTGAATTTGATGATTGTCATATGCTCGTAGACGCTAATCAGAAATAACTTCAGTTTGATCACCACCATATGTTCTAAGACGTTACTTAAAAAGTAGCTTTCATTTGATTATTGTTATATACCCTCATAGTTTAATTTGAGCTTTAATTTTTCCCATGACCTTTATCGGATACTCCTGTTATATTGCTAAGTTTTGGAATTTAGTTTATCTCTTTTTCCACTGAAGAGAAAACTAAAACAAAACAAAAAACTTACAGTTACCAGTCAATCCCGGACTTAGTTTAGGTGAAGTTAAATTTTAATTAGTTTAAAAAAATCAATATGCTCGACATACACTACTTGGCCAAAAGTATGTGGACACCCGACCATCACACCCATATGTGCTTGTTGAACATCTCATTCCAAAACCATGGGCATTAATATGAAGTTGGTCCCCCTTTGCTGCTATTACAGCTTCCACTCTTCTGGGAAGGCTTTTCGCTAGATTTTGGAACATGGCTGCGAGGATTCGCTCTTATTCAGCCACAAGAGCATTAATTAGGTCGGGCAAAAAGGCCTGGCTCGCACTCGGCGTTCCAATTCATCCCAAAAGCGTTCGGTGGGGTTGAGGATCAGGGCTCTGTACAAGCCAGTCAAGTTATTCCTCGCCAATATCAGCAAACCATATCTTTATGGTCCTCGCTGTGTGCACGGTTGCATTGTAATACTGAAACAAAAAAGGCCTTCCCCAAACTGTTGCCACAAATTTGGAAGCACACAATTTTCTAGAATGTCATTGTATTCTATAGCATTAAGATTTACCTTCACTGTAATTAAAGAGCCTAGCCCAAAACATGAAAAACAGCCCCAGACCATTGTTCGTCCTCAACAAAACTTTACAGTTGGCACTATGCACTCAGGCAGGTAGGGTTCTCCTGGCATTCGCCAAACCCAGATTCGTCCGTCAGACTGCCAGAAAGTGAAGCGTGATTCATCACTTCAGAGAACGCATTTCCACTGCTCCAGGGTCCAATGGCGGTATGCTTTACACCACTCCAACCGACCCTTAGCATTACACATGGTGATCTTAGGCTTGTGTGTGGCTACTCAGCCATGGAAACCCATTTCATGAAGCTTCTAACGAACAGTTCTTGTGCTGACGTTGTTTCCAGAGGCAGTTTGGAACTCGGTAGTGAGTGTTGCAACTGTGGACAGACGATTTTTACGCGCTCCTCGCTTCAGCATTTGGCAATCCCGTTCTGTAAATTTGTGTGGCCTACCGCTTCGTGGTTGAGCTGTTGTTGCTCCTAGACGTTTCCTCTTTACAATAACAGCACTTATAGTTGGCCGAAGCAGCTCTAGCAGGGCAGAAATTTGACGAAATGACTTGTTAAAAAGATGGTATCCTATGACAGTACCACGTTAAAAGTCACAGAGCTCTTCAGTACGACCCCATTCTACTGCCAATGTTTGTCTATGGAGATTGCATAGCTGTATGCTTGATTTTATACACCTGTTAACAATGGGTGTGGCAGAAATAGCCGATCTAACTAGCTAGAAGGGGTGTCCACATACTTTTGGCCATGTAGTGTATAAAAAAAATGTATTACAAAACTAGCTAGAAGGGGTGTCCACATACTTTTGGCCATGTAGTGTATAAAAAAAATGTATTACCATATGACATCAAATAAACATTTTGCAGTTTTACCGAAATACGCCTGTACGCAGCCGGAAATAAGTTTATAGAAAAACATTTCTAGCTCTTTATACATTATTTACTACCAGCTAAAAATAATTTTTTGTAGCTGTAAGATAATGTGCTTATATAAGAGCACAGCTGGGAAACCTTCGTTGTTGTGGAGGTGAGCGATTATCTGATAATAAAGCTTCCTGTTGTAGGCGAGAAGTCACGGAATGATTCTTTTGCGAGAAATTTTATTTTCAGGTTGTTTGAAAGAAAATTTATTTGTCTGTTTAAATCTATGCACAAAGTTGCACAAGGAGCTATAATGTACTCTGTCAGCCACAAAACTGAAATCCAGTTTCTAGCGTCATAAGTTCGCATTAATATCGTTGTGCTACTGGGGGCATTGAAAGAAATAAAATAGTTGTTATGAACTACATAAACTGTAATAGTTTTAATAGTTTTTTATATTTAAACTGAGAGCGTTTTCCTCTATGAAGAAGCAATTTACTAGTTGGTGGTCACCTTGGATACCAAAATTGTTATTCGTGTGGGCCTGTTACTCGCTACATTGTGTTGCTAGGATAAGAATGGTTTATTTTATTTTCTTATGAAATAGGCAAGTCGGAGCAGCTTAAGTTAGGATATCGTGTTTCATACACTACAGTGGAAAACTACAAAAAAAATCCATCTGAGACTGAAAACAACAGCAAAACTAATTAGTTATTTTGACATTTATTTCAACCAAAACTATGCCTACTATGTTCCTTGTAATAGAATCAACGTCGCATGTTAGAAATAATTCAGATCTTTGCGTACCACAACAGATAAATGGCTTAAGCCATACTCACAGTCAGACGTAATCAATGTTGAGATGAAGTGTGCAAGTGCACCATTTTTTATAAGTGTTCGACATTTATGATTAATAAGTTAGCGTACTACTTAGAGCGGTTTTAGAGTTTCCATAGTTACTGTACAACGTTATTCGTTGCGAGGTTGCAACACAACAGAAATGGGGCTCATTTCTTCCGCATTTTTTTACTGTTGAAGAGCGAGAGCAAGAATTTCAAACCCTAAACACATTTTTTTACATGCGGTTAGTAATGTCATAGCTTCCAGGAATTTATGTTCACTATTTATCGTCCGTGTGTGAATAAAAGTGATTTTTTTCCCTGTGAATATTAATGATTTAGATGTTAAGACTTACGAATAAGAGATATTCTGTAGATATTAAGGATATAAGTTTAAGACATGCTGTGGAAGTTCAGATTTTGGAATTTGATGAAAATCTTCGTAATGTACATTGTACAGCCCAACTCATCAAATATATATGTATGTTGTATGTTTTTGCTGTGCAAATGTTTGTTTTCATGTGTTTGTTTACTTGACCGGAAATAAATACAAAATGATTGTGCCGATACACCGGTTTCGACGCAACGTCACGCACATGCTAAATACGCTATACACCACTAAACTACCAAATTAGTTTGAGCTCATTACAATAACTTACACTTTGTAACTGATATCAGGCATGTACATCTAACTTTTAACAAGGCAATAATTTACTAAGGAGAAAAATTGTTTCATAGAATTGACGTTAGAGTATTTTGCACGTTGTTAGTTTCTTTTTTATATGAAAACTTGTAACTTTTTAGCTTGTTTTAATTCTACCTCTTGTTCGTTTGTTTTGAAGTTCGCGCAAAGCTACACGAGGGATATCTGCGCTAGCCGTTCCTAATTTAGCAGTGTAAGACTAGAGGGAAGGTAGCTAGTTATCAGCACCCACCGCCAACTTTTGGACCGCTCTTTTACCAACTAATAGTAGGATTGACTGTCACATTATAACTTCCCCACTGCTGAAATGGCGAGCTTATTTGGTGTGACGGGGATTCAAACTCGCGACCCTCGGATTACGAGTCGAGTGCCTTAACTACCTGGCCATGGCGGACCCCTTTATAGTTTCAGCTCATTAATTGTGTTTTACGTGTCCTATTAAAAATACACATTTTCTTGAAAATAAAACAAATTGATATTGTCGTACATACATTTATATCAATATATATATATACCGTATATGTTTATTAAATAATTAGCTTACTATTAACTGAACTCGAAAACTTGAACACGCCGCAGACACTTGATTTTTTATAAACTCATTAACAAGTGTGTGTTTTTCATATAGCAAAGCCACAAAGGGCTATCTGCTCAGCCCACCGAGGAGAATCAAACCCCTGATTTTAGCGTTGTAAATCCGGAGACATACTGCTGTACTGCTGGACATTATTTCAAATTGTTTTATGATAATCATAGTGATAGCTACAAAATGTTTATTTTCTTAACGTTAATCGCGTTGAATTTTAAGTTGTGTAAACTCAATTAATAGATAAACAAAATAATTTGTTTATTTAATAAATATCACATAAGTTTATACGAAATTAACTGAATAAAGATTATGGCAAAATATCAAATGTCGCCCTCTGGTACAAAGGTAAGTCTATAGATTTACAACGCCAAAATCAGAGGGTTCGATTCTCTTCGGTGGAGTCGGCAGATAGCCCGATGTGGCTTTGCGATAAGAAAACACACACACACACACAAATATTAAATATTTACAAATACTGCAAGACACTTTCAAAATGATATAGAAATCATATCTTGTTAAGATGCAACTTATTCATTCTTTACTTTAAAAAAGTATTTGTCTTGATATTGATGAGAATAGTATTGGTGCTTAACAGTTTGCACTTCATAGTCAATTGGATTTAAATAATTAACCAAATATACTCTTCAAAACAAGAAACGCAAAAGGGATATTTTTGTTATTTTAAAGAGAAATATATGTAATAACGTTACAAGTCCAGAGTATGTGATGTTACACGTGTTAAGGCACTGATTGTCAGACCAAAATGACAATAAAAGTTGTGCACTTTGAAAACGGAGGAAAACATCGGATTTTTCGCCAATACGCATTCGTGTCCAATAAATTTGTTTGAGAGATCTGCATGTTCTGCAAGTGCAACATGTGCAAAATCCCTATAAAAGTGACGGGTTCTCGGTTTCCATAGCTCAGTGTTAAGCCACCGACACGCAATACAGTTACGCCAAGACTGACTGAAGCACAACGCAACAACGCCATTGGACGATTGGAAGCAGTCAAATTTCGATCAGATGTTGCCAGAGCTGTGAATGTCCACCCAAGCACCATCACAAGGCTATGGAATCGTCACCAACAACATGGATCAACTCGTGACCGTCCACGATCTGGCAGACCTCGTGTGACCACGCCCGCACAAGATCGCAACATCCAGTTACGTCACCATTGGGATAGGACCACCACTGCGACGTCTACTGCCTCAACCATACCAGGGCGGCGTAGGATTTCCGACCAGACCGTACGCAACCGTCTACGAGATGCAGGAATCCGACCTCGATGTCCAGTCAGAGGGGTCATCCTTACCCAGCAACATCGTCAAGCACGGCTGCAGTGGACTCATGCACATCGGGTATGGCCTCATCGACGATGGAGGCATGTTTGGTTCAGCGATGAATCACGTTTTATGCTTCGTAGGCAGGATAGAAGGACCCGTGTTTACCGTCGCCGAGGTGGACGTTTTGCAGCAAACTATGTGCAGGATGTTGACAGATTTGGTGGTGGCAGCGTCATGATGTGGGCTGCCATTGCCTACAATGCCAGAACAGACCTTTTGCACATTCGAGGGAATCTTACGGCTCAACGATACGTTGACGAGATTCTTAGGTCCCATGTGCCCATGGGCATCATAATGGTGAACGTCAACGACGTTTTTCAACATGACAACGCCCGTTCTCACACAGCCCAACTCACCACTGTCTTTTTGAGACACCACAACATCAACGTTCTTCTCTGGCCCTCCAGATCACCAGATTTAAACCCCATCGAACATCTTTGGGACGAGTTGGACCGACGTCTGCGACGGCGACAACATCAACTGCAGACTCTACCTCAGCTTGCAGCAGCTTTGCAGGCTGAGTGGACAGCCATTCCATAGGATGTGATTCGTCATCTCATCGATTCCATGGGCAGGAGATGCCAAGCAGTTATTGATGCTCACGGGGGGGCATACTCGTTATTGACGTTGAGTGACGTTAAACTTCACCTAGTGAGCGTGGACTTCGTCTTTGCAGACTTTGGATGTTCAGCAGTGAATGTGCAAAGTTTCACACATGTCATACAGAACTACCTGGAATAAACTTGTTAACAATTTGTCTCATATTTTGCCTTTTGCGTTTCTGTTTTTGAAGAGTATATTTTTTTTTCACATGTAATAACAAGTAAGTTAAGGGACCAATTTTACAAAGACAACACTCCGCGTGATAAACAGTTACGTCATTCTTTCAAAACTAATTTTTATAATATTTCTTATACAGATTACACAGCTATACAAGCTAAACTTTTAAAAGTTGACAAGTGGAAACAAATTTAAGCTTTAAAAACAGATGTTGGAATTTATTTCAGTTTTTAAATGACGCAAGTAAAATTTGTTTATGAATAATATTATTTACCATCTAATTAAAAATAACGAAATTTATTTTTAAGTGTTAAGCTGTGAACCTTGGAATTAATGATACAGTGTGTTATCATCAAGGCAGGTTTACACTTCTGCTGTGTTAGCTCTAATAAGCATATTGAGTTGCTTGTAACACATTGCGTGGATCAATAGTTTGTGTTACCTGTTCCACTTGAAGATCGTTGTTCGTGCTAAGAGATTCTCGGTTCGTGAAGGATTAACCAACTACGTGTACGATTACATGACATCTACTTCAGTGGTTCCCATCCAGGAAACTGTCACAAAGATGACAAGAGTTCCATCAAGATTTGTTACCAACTTAGACGATTTAGGTCAATTTTTCTAAGCTAATTATACGACATGTCCAAAATAACATTTGTAAAGTGGAGGTGTTGACGATCCTCTTAAAAGAGTGTGTACTTATAACAATATTAAAATAATGATAAAAGAGGAAAATTACCATTGATGTCTACACACACACACATATCAAACACAAAGTCCAGCATACCGTTTTGTTAACGGAAAAGCCATCAGTTTATTAGTTTGGTTTGGTTTGAATTTCGCGCTAAGTAACTCGAGGGCTATCTGTACTAGCCGTCCCTATTTCAGCATTGATGAACTAGTGGGAAGACAGCTAGCCAATACCATTTACCACCAACTTTTGGGCTAATCTTTTAAAAATTAGCTGAAAGGTCTACCATATTCAGTGGCGGAGGTTCCAACTGAGATCCACAGATGATGAATCAATCGCTCTAATGATCAAGTCAGACCCACAAGCTTATTACTATAATGATGTGGTTTGTTTAAATGCTTTCCGAACAAAATATATCACAAAGGTTACACTTCAATAATTAAAGTTTATTATTTTTTAAACGGTAGAATATTGTAGAATTTAACAGTATTCTAACAGTTTATCGTTTCGTTCGCGTTAAACACAGCGGGACTCAAATATGGTTGCCGTATGTGTTTTTAGAATAGTAAATGTTAAATTTCTATGCACGTTACTACAATGTTCAAGTAGGTTTATATATTTCAAAAGTCAAAAATAACATATGCACATATAATGTAGAATGTCCAACGTCTCTAGTTATTTAGGGTATGATTTACAAATTGGAAACTAAAATTTGACATATAACCCTGAAAACTATACTCATATGCATAACCTAAAACTGTAAAATTTACGTAGTTTGAAATCCTGAAAACAATTAGTGAGCAAAATGTGATTACACATAATTTACAAACCATATAACTTATGCACTTAGTTTGAGTCTTTAAAGGTTAGTTTCTGTATGTCGTTTGGACTCCAAAAATTTAGTTGCCTTAATTAGTTTGCGTCTGAGTCTTTAAAACTGTATTCTGTGCGTAGTTCATATCCTGTATTTAGCTTGATCCCTTAAAACACATATACTATATGTAGTGTGAACCCTTAAAACACATATACTATATGTAGTGTGATCCCTTAAAACACATATGCTATATGTAGTTTGAGCTTTTAAAACACATATACTGTATGTAGTGTGAACCCTTAAAACACATATACTATATGCAGTGTGAACCCTTAAAACACATATACTATATGTAGTGTGATCCCTTAAAACACATATACTACATGTAGTTTGAGCTTTAAAAACATATATACTGTATGTAGTTTGAGCTTTTAAAACATATATACTGTATGTAGTTTGAGCTCTTAAAGCTGATATAATGCAGGTAGTGTGAGTTCTTAAAGCTTATATACTGTATGTATATTTGACTCTTAAATTGTATGTTGGTTGAGCCCTTAAAATATATATACTGTATGTAGTTTGAGCTTTGAAACCTTTTAAACTGTATGTAATTTAATCTCTGAAAAGTTCTATACTAAATACGATTTTATATTCTGAAACTACTTCTGTACATAATTTCAGTCACTTGAAATGAACGTAACTAAAAACCTGAAACAATTATTAAGTGTAGATTATGTCTCATAAAAACCACTAGTGTGTATCATTTCGATCACTGCAGAAATAATACCTTATGCTAAGACCTTGACAGTTAACAATCAAACGTGTATACGGTTTAAATATTTTAATTGGGATGAAAGCTCATGATGTTATTTTAATACCAATAAAACTAATTTAGCAACAAAGTTATAGTATCACTTTTCATATTTTTAAAGTGAAGAGAAATCTAAACTTTTGTTGCCTTCTTATATTTTGTTCATATACGAAGTATTGTTTTTAATAAAAAGTATAATACCAGCCAAGGTGTGAAAACCATGGAGAAGTTAAAACTGTTTTCGTTGTTCCTGAATTTGCGAAAAACTAAACAAAGGTAATTTATGCTAGCTGTCCATAATTTTGAAGTAATAGAACAATGAAAGGTCAACATCACCCACCACCATTTACTAGGCTATTCTTGTTAGACTGAATATATAGATGGATTTTACCGTCATTCTTATAACGCATCCAGAGCCTCAGACTGTGAAAAGCATTTTTTTTTCGGTAACAGGATAGGAACGTGGAAACCTTGGTCAGACAGCCCGGCACGTTAGTTATTGGGCTGCACTAAGCCATCTTGAAACTGGCCAAGCGTGTTAAGGCGTGCGACTCGTAATCTGAAGGTCGTGGGTTCGCATCCCCGTCGCGCCAAACATGCTCGCCTTTTCAGCCGTGGGGGCGATATAATGTGGCGGTCAATCCCACTATTCGTTGGTAAAAGAGTAGCCCAAGAGTTGGCGGTGGGTGGTGATGACTAGCTGCTGTCCCTCTAGTCTTACACTACTAAATTAGGGACGACTAGCACAGATAGCCCTCGAGTAGCTTTGTACGAAATTAAGAAAACAAAAACAAACCTTCTTGAAAATAGTTAAATTACTTGTACTTTATTGGAACATTTGCTTGAATTCGAAACTTCTACTTTATTCTGGATAAGCAACGAATGTCATATACGACAGAACAAATTTAAAGCTATTATAAATTTAAAAAAAAATTTCAATCCATTTCGTTTTATTTAGATCAACATTTCTGTGACATTCTTAGCTGGAAATAACATATGGTGACTTTAGGATCAGTTTAAACGGAACAATAATTTTTGAAAACTCTGTTTGATGCACATATACATCTGTTTTGAGCTATGCCTTTTGCTCATTTCTTTCTAAAAATATTTAAATACATATTTGTTGAAATACAACCTTTGTATGCGATTCTTTTATCACCTGTATATTGCTTTGATGCGTACTGACATGTGTTAACCACCTGCTCTATGTTTCTATAATTTTCTGTGTTTTTCTTATTTATTCACAACCATTCACAACTAAAACGTTTCCGAGAAGACTTATAAATAGCAGACAAGAACACCACACGCACATCTGTGTCAGTTGTTTTTACATAAACATTTATTTACATATGGCGCCGTTCTGTCTTCTGGAAAACGCTCACCTATAAGCGACGTACATATGCATGTCTGTGTGTGAGGGTATACATACATAATAGTTTTATTTACACAAAAATATCTCGAAATTTAGCTGTCCTTCTATCATTTTTGCAAGTACATTTTGTTTCAGCATTAAATTTGAATATTTTAAAATAATCCAAAATTTGGAGCTGAGAACGTTATTTTTGTGAGTTCATTTTAAACTAATAAAAATCAGATGTTTATTTAAAGCCAAACTTGAGAAGGCCTGGCGATTGGGGCGCTCTGTTTGTAATCTGCTGATCACGGAATTTAAACATGCTAGCTCTTTTAGTCGTGGGGGTGTTATAATGTGACGATGAATTCCATTACTCGTTTGTAAATAGCAGCCCAAGATCCGGCGGTGGGTAGGGTTAACTAGCTGCATCCCCTAGTCCCCAGTGTAGATAGTACTTGATTATATTTGCTCGAAATTCGACAAATAACAAACACAAACTTCACAGCAGATTGGCCCTGTGGTAGAACTTTGAATTTCTGAGGTGGCAAGTCAGAAAATATTCCCCGCATTTTAAGCCTTGGGTGCGTTATAAAAGTTACAGTCAATTCCTTAAGACAAATGGAGGATGGTATAGTGCTGTTACCTGCTTGCCTCCCCTCTAGTTGGTAGTTCGGTATGAGGGGCGGTTACAAGTGGTTTTGCATTTATACGAATACTAGTTAATACATCAGGACAATCAGATAAAGCAAGAGTTCATTTAGAGATTCTCTAAAGAACCTAGCACGCAGTTCTCACAGATGACTTAACTTACTATTTGTTAAATGATTCCACTCATTTAAATGGTAAGGGAAATTTTATATGGTCGCTCATTGAGTTGTATACAAAATATATTCGTCATTCGTTATTTGAATACGGTGATACAGAAGTTTTGTTTTACTTTACTTCCATTGTCACTAAGTGGCGGTAAAAACAGTAATACACGAATACCTGTACACTTTCACAATCAAAACTATGAAAAAATCGTAAAACAATTCTGAGTTCACACAGCTTAACTTGAAGTCACAAGCAGTACACAAGTATTCCTGATCTATTGACACAAATAATAATCTATTTTTACCAATCACAACATAGGTCTCATCGAGTAGAAATATAAAAGAAAAACCTAATGAAAAAAACAACGTATTTTAAAACAAGTGTGATCACTAACCATGTCCTAGTTACTCTACAAGAATGTAACTTTTCTTTCTGTTTAATGGAGAGGACGGGAATAAATGACGTATAGCATAATAATCTTCCGGTTACTCTGTCGGGATGTAAACTGCACTTGACCGTATAAACAGAGAACAAAGCCTAAATGAAGTACTTATAGTCACTAACAACTTTCTCATGCACCGAAAAGGGCTGTAACTTTCGCTTTCTGTATAAAAAGTGGGCAGGGTTAAATGACATATAAAACTAATAGTGTTTCAATTGCTATAAAGGGCTCTAAGATTTTCTTTCCCATATAAAGATAGAGGTGACAAGGCCTAAAAGAGATATTGTCACTAACAACTTTCTCATTTACTCTAAGGGGCTGCACTTTTTCTCTTACATATAAAAAGAAGACGAAGCTAAACGACTTCTAACAATAATAACGCCCCAGTTACCGTAGAGAGCTGAACTTTTGTTTCCCGTTTAGAGAGGGTAAATTTTCTCTTTTGTCATAATACTTCCAAGAATTCAAGAAACAAATAAATTATAGTTTATATTCTTCTTTATAATATTCTTTAACAAACATAAAGTTTCATATTTACAAAAAATAAAAAAACTATTAATTAGTAATTAGTTGATATTATTGTTACTAATTATGACAACAAATTTTTGTTTCATTTAAATGGATTCGAAAAAGTTTTAATTTTTGTTCATTGATCTTGCTGTCATATTACTAGAACCTTCACTTGTTATATAGAATATATTTAATGCTGTACAATACCTACTCTATCTCAAAGTCATCAAAATATATATTTTATATTTAAAACTATAAGAAAATGTTTTAAGTAGTGATTCTTTCTTTTATAAATTCTGTTTTGTTTTCTCTTGTGTAATTAGTTGTAATTAGAAAGACACAAATGCACTATCTTGCTTTTAGCGCCATCTAGTACAAATAAAGTAAAGTTTTATAGTTTGGTTAAAATGAATTTTCATAATTATTCGTTTGAAACGGTTGACACTACGTGTTGTTACGATACTTTTGTTAAATGAAGTTTAAGGAAAGAAACTATTTTACCCACATATGGGTTTAATGTAACCAGTTACTACTTGAATAATGATATCCTGTGTTACATGTTTGACAACAATAAATTTAATTTTGAGTTCAAGTTAATATTAAATATCATATTCCTTATAAAGCACCCTCTCACCAATATTATCAGTGAATCATGTTTGCCGCTAGTTATTTCTTTAGTTATAACTATTTATTGCATGAAGTAGATTTAATACATAGACGAAGGTAGACATGTAACAGTTATTCTTGTTTGAATGTAACAGTTGATTATTTTAGGTAAGTATTAACGAGAAATGAAGGATAGTCTAATACAACGCCCCCTTTATTTTAAAATTATTGTATTTTTTCATTTTTTTCCATAAATTTGCTTTTATTAACTTACTGTTTGAGATTATGTGCATAAATAATAATTTGAGGAAAGAAGAAATTTTTACCAAGGAATTACATTTTTTTTCCTTCTGAAACTTGGGAGAAGTCAATCATCTATTTTATTTAAATTATTCCTATACGTATAAGACAAATATGAGAATTATATTTTTATATTATTTCTAACTATTTACCAACTCATTTAAATACTTAATTTGAAATTTCTCTTAAACTGAACATTAACCTATTTCACCTTTCTTACTAAATATTATTGTTTGGTCATTTAGACTATAAGGATACAAATGTGTATAGCTTTTAGCCTTTCATTCTACTTTAAGTACACGATATTGGTCACTGTTACAACTACTTCGAAATCTACTAAATTAAGTGTGTAATTTTTTTTTTAGATAAAGCTTAATACTTGACGTGACGTATGGAATTTGAAGAAACGAGCTATACTTAGAAAGTAATTTGTTTACTTTTATTGTTATTTTGATAATCTTGCTGTGTATTGTAACTTTGTTACAGGTCAGTACCAGTAATTAAAAAATAAAATAAATTGAATTTAAATAAAGCGGCGAACAATTAAAGTTTAATTAAACCAAAATAAAATAATCTTTGCGAATAAACCTTGATATGAAATTACTAAAACAAAGACATACGACGAGATGGCTGGAACTGACAGAAAATAATGATGCTAGTATCGAGAAGGTACTGAGTTTTTCAAGTCTGAAGAATATGGCTAAATCAGTATATGCATATATATATATATATCTGTGTGTGTAAATATATAATCAGAATTCTGAGATGTGCTATTACTACATACATAATTGCCACCCTCTGGTACAGCGGTAAGTCTACGGATTTACAACGATAAAATCAGGGGTTCGTTTCCCTTCAGTGGATTCAGCAGATAGCCCGATGTGGCTTTGCTATAAGAAAATACACAAACCCACACATAATTAATGTTCACAGCGGT
The DNA here is from genome assembly GCF_004210375.1 of Tachypleus tridentatus. Taxonomy (NCBI): domain Eukaryota; kingdom Metazoa; phylum Arthropoda; class Merostomata; order Xiphosura; family Limulidae; genus Tachypleus; species Tachypleus tridentatus. The sequence goes on from NC_134825.1 coordinate 55,476,917, forward strand.
TGTTTCCAACTAATAGGAACAAAAGATGTTTGAAAAGTAAAAATTAAAAGTAAATTGATTAGAAATCTAAAATGACAGAAGTTACCATCCTATAATGTTCTATACTGGCACAACGGTGAACTTAAGAGTTTATAACGCTAAACTTTAGATGGACGCAGCATAAATAACCCATTACATAATACTGCGCTAAGACCGAAAAATGAGCTAATGAAAAATACAGAAGGTTATGGCTTCAGGAGATTGTTAGCAGTAGTATTGAAAACATAAAACTTACAGTAAAATTAGAAACACTGAGTGTTACTAAATATTTTATTATTAATGACAATATTGCAATGTACACATTCAGTATGTAGAACCTTTTATGTGGGATTTAATAAATAATGGAAAATATATTTTAATAACAATCTTAAAAACTCATCAGAAGAATAAGTTGATTAGGTAACACGAGTACAATACTTAATAATGACCTCAACAGTGATGAACATTCAGATGTCTCCTGGGTTGATATTGACTTCCTTAAGATCTACTGTTAAACTTATCTGAATTCTGTGGTACATTTTTACCATATGATGTTTTGTGGTCATATTTTCTTCTTCACACATTCCATTTGACAATACTTTTGACCTACAGTTTGCACGTGCACACGTCAACAGCATGACGTCGTCTGGGATTTTTCAAGAGATGGTGACTTAACAGCTGGATAAAACACATGCTTACAGACAGCGTACTCAGATGAAATCAGAACTGTGAGTTTCAAAAAATAACGGTTACCATTGCGTTTACGTAATGAATATTGTAAGCTTTTAAACTATTGGTATATGAGCTATCTGGGCGTGGCTTAGAGGTTAACATACGAGATTGCAACTTAAACGGTTCTTGATTTGCGTTCGATTGACACACAAACGAGCTCCACACTTTGCAGAAGTGGGTGTGTTATAAAAATTAATAATCCAATCCCACTACTCGAACAGAGTAACCCGAAGGCTGACATTGGTGATATTAACTAATTCCCCCCGTCCTTAGTCTAAAGATTAGGGAGAATAAATACAGAAATACCTTGGGAAGTTGTGAGCGAAATTTCATTAAATAAGTTCGCATTGAACCATTTGAACGTAACTATTCAATAGAATGATATTTTAGTTACGAAGAAATATATTTAACTTAGAAATATTCAAGCAAAAACCAGAGACAATATTTGATTTAGTAAGGCAAGTTAATATTTTAGTTTGGTTTAGCTTTCTATCTCACTATGATGTCATCGAACCAAGTTTTTAATAACATTTTATATATATATATGCATTAACTTACATGAATTATTTTCAAATAGCGAAATTGCAGAACATCTGTGGAAAAGTGTGTTTTGAATGTTTCAGAAACCCTTGGCCGATAACGAATCTAAAATCTCCAATCTTTACGGAAATTCTAAATGAAAAAAAAATGAATAATTAATAATTTTGAAACGCTCATGAAAAACTTTGACTAATATTTATATTTATACATTTCTTGTCATTTAATGTTTGTGGATTGACTTTAAAATACAACTTTATAAATTAAATGGAAAAATAAATAGTTTAAAAGTGTTTATTACAATTGCATTGCGAGCATAAATAAATGTAAATATAACATAAAAATAAACGCCGCAGAAATCTGGAGACAAAGTCAGATGATGTATGATTTTATAGTTTTATTCGATCAGCTAGCTATACATACTTCTTATTGTTGTGGTATACAAATGTAAAATTAATTAACTCGAAAGAATACGATATATCTGCTAATACTAAGAGATTCGACAATATGAGGTTTCTACGGAAGAGTGCTGAATGTGTACCAGCTGAGCCTTAGTCTAGTACTAGCTGGAATGGATACATATTGTAAGATTCTATGAGTACAATATTTATTAACATAAAGACACGGTGTGTGTGTGTACTTACGTGGAAAATTCACGATTACCTCTACTAGCTTTTCAGACTTCCTTCTCTCGATCCAAATTCATGGAGAACTAAACTCGTTGAAACCCAAACAGAAATGTCTTGTAACGAAATTCCCAATTCGCAAGAAGCTTCAATTTCTGTTTTGGATTGTGTAACACGTGATCAGTCACCTCTCAACGTTTGTCGAATAGGATTTATAGAAACCATCCAAGTTTGACAACAATCAAGTTAATATCATATTCCTTGTAAGGCACACTCTTATTGCTTTTCAACAAACCTGTATAACATATATTTCACTACTTTAAGTACACGATATTAGTCGTTGTTACAAATACTTCGAAATCAGTAGCTACGCATATTTGATACGTTTGTTAATAAGTCCACTATCCGACAAATAACCTTCAACTACACTGTGTCCCACCTAAATGTTAACTCTCAAATTATCGACCTGATTATACTTCGTTCACTGGAATGTCTACAAATTTTGATCAGTGCCATCAGTAATTTATCGAGAAAGATCTGTTGTTTTTGCTGATATTATCTACACGTTGATGGCACCACGTGTAAATGTTTGGATTTTTGTAAATAAATTTAAAAGGAAGAGGTTACATCTGATTCTAAAACAGAGGTAGAAAAAAAAAAAAACACAGGGCAAAGTCAGTTCCGAGAAACCTTAAAGTTTTTGGACCAGGGTTTCATGTCAAACTGGCACATATTCAGAAATAAAAATTAATTCTACAAGAAAGAGAAAACTATGGTATATTCCTATACCACACTGTCATTGAAATAACAAGATAATAACTAGACCTAAAATTATCCTTAGGGTATTCTGTTTCTAAACTGAGTACTTTAGTTCTAATAAAATTGTATGTGACCCAAAAAATTCAAAGAACTTTGAGATTTTATCAGTGAATTTCACCAGGCTTTCTGTTTCAAGATGTCTTGTGCGGTGATATAACACAGTAAAGAAATGGTTTTCTAGAAAGGTTATGTTACAGGTGGACATAGCAAATACCGTTAAGGTTTGTTGTTTTTTTCATGTGAAGTCACTGATATTACTACTCTTTCTAAGTAAAAAGAAAAATTCTCACAAACTTTCAAGCCACGTAACCTAATACTTAAGTTGCTGAGATGTAGTACTGGGTCTTTTGGTGAATTAATCTGTTATAAGCCTTGAAAATTGTTCAAACTAGTGTTAAAACGTGTTTAAGTTAATATTTGTTGGTTTGGCTTGGACATGTATGATGGAGTTTGAGATGTTTAACAGCGTCTTAGGCCTAGAAACTTAATATGTTTAATACTGTTTATGGTACTTTCAGTGCTTACAGTGACGAATTTCAATTGCAGATAAAATATTAAGCATACGTCACGTCACTTTAGATTTAGAAGCCAAAGGAACGGTTTCAAAGGAGAAGCTTGTCTGTAGCTGAAACATTAAAATAGCGAGTCACGAATGTTATTATTATTATTGATAGGGTATATGTGCATGGAGTCACGAATGTTATTATTATTATTGATAGGGTATATGTGCATGGAGTCACGAATGTTATTATTATTATTGATAGGGTGTATGTGCATGGAGTCACGAATGTTATTATTATTATTGATAGGGTGTATGTGTATGTAAGAATTTTGTTTAAAAGTCACGTACATGATATACACCACATGAGCAGAACTTTAATATATATCCAAGGTCAAATAACACATTAAAGTAATGCAGGAAAAACACAATTTCTAGAATTTGTGAAAGTATCGTTCTTTGGAAGATTCAATTTCAAATACGAAATGTAACAACATTATCAAGGGAAAAAAATTCATTCACCGAACTAAATTATATCTGTTCACAGTACTCTTTCAGGGAACTTACTAAAGTACATCTAGTGTAATAAATAATCACCTATAAACATATTCATTTCACTTAACTTTCGATTCATGATATGGGGCAAAGCTCTTCATATCTGTAGGGACGTTTATTTATTTATTTAATTTATCATTTATTCTTTCCTATCTAAGTATAACTACCGTTTTTTACAATTTCAATATATAAATATCTTTAAGTTTTTGATAAAACATATATACACGAAACCATTCGACAAAATAATACAATATATATATTGTAACATTTGACGACGACTATCTGTCAAATAACCTTCAACTACACTGAAATGTTGACCCTTAAATTATTGACCCGATTTTACATCGTTCACTAACCGTGGAATGTCTTCAGATTTTATCTCATTGAGGTATCTCCCTCCTTATCAGAATAAAAAACATGAAATGAGTTTTTAATATTTCTGTCATTAGATGGCAGCACGTAAATAACTGAAAAAATGAAATAAATGAATGGGGGTTAATAAAGATAGAAAATTTATTATGACGAGTATTAAAAAGATTAAGGCTGGAAACTGTTTACTCAACAGAACAAAATACAAATATCTCAACTGATGAATAAGGGATTATTAGAAATCCGACCTTAAGATAAATAACTTTAATAATTCCAGTCATCTGCAAAAGAGTATACACAACTAGTAAACATGATATCTGGCTTTAGATCTGAATACCCCTATCCTTCCATAATTCGAACTTCAGAACGGGCAAACCTTTAATCATCAGGCATGGTGAGGATAGATACTTCTTATTTCACCGGATAATTCTTAAGCCCAAAGAGGTATAACCAAACAGCTTCCAAGAAAGTTTGCGGTATATAGGTACACTAATTTTCTGGTGTGGTTACAAGTATCCGCAAAGCGCATTTTCTGAAAATGTTATGCAATGTGTTAAAATGAAAGATATAGCAAAGCAAAATGAATAAATAATATATCTAACTACACTTAAGTGTAGCATAAGTTTTTCCCTACTAACTGGCTTTTTTCTCGTTATATGATTTCAAGTTTTGCTAAAGTGCAGAGAAGGCTTTCCAAATGTCCACACTTTTAGAGTCAGACCAAGATCTTAGTGCAGTATCCCACATCTCTTATACATCTACACCAACGTTCGTACCAACTAAACATATTCAAAGGAAACAACTCCAAAGTATAGTAACTTGTACAAGTCTCTGTAACATCCTTTGAAACAAGCATCACTTGAGTTTATGGATATATTACCTAGGCAAGAATATTAATCTAATTTTGTGATTCGTAAATCCGAAGACATCCATTACATGCCGAGCCCCTACACGAATAAAATAAGAAAAAATTACCAGAATAAAGCTATATTCTTTAGAATTTATGAAAAGGCAAAATTATTAGGTCTGTAGACAGCAGCACAACATTCAAAAGTGATCCTCGTTTTTCTAACGTTCTTTTGTTTTTTGAGAAAAGTTTTGCAGACCTGCTGAACGATGTTTCTTATTTTGATCAAAGTAGTTAAGCCAAGAAAATCACATGTCATTTTGATAAGTAGATATACAAAGACATTGTCCACTTCAAAGGCAGGAAAATTTATAAACGTATCAAAATCAATTTTAAACGTCTTAGGAATTATCAAATAGTTTTGCTGCCAAAACAAAGAGCACAAACAAATGTTTTGTTTATCTTAATTTGTCCTAATGCATCCCAGTTTATGAGGAAATATTCACGTAATCATTTAAACACACCATTTATTTAAAAAAAAAGTATTTTTTCCTTGACAGTGCTAACAGAAATGTTTTTCGATAAATCATTTATTATGTGTGAAAATTAATTTACCTTTTTGATAAAGAAGTAAGTATATAGATTTTTTACTGAACTTTAATTGTCATCTAATAGTAAATTTGTTACAACTAAATTCATATGCATACTTGTAAGTTAGTTTATAGTCTGTAAATATAAATTTAAGAATGCCCAATTTACGAGCTTTTTATTATATTCAAAGTCCTTCTACCTTATGGTACGGCGGCATATCTAAGGATTTACAACGCTACAAACCTGGTTTAGATTTTCAATACCCCTGATAGGCAAAGCGTAGATAGCCCATTGCGTATCGTTTTGCTTAAATGTAAAACAAACAAACAAGTTGCAGTTAAGTATTAAATATATTGAATAATTTTCTCTCACATCGCATTAATTGTGATAATATTTAAAAATAAAAATTAAAACTGCAAAGAAGTTAAAGGTTCATCAACCATAAATAGTGAAAATTTTTTAATAAATATCTTACTCCAGACATTGTTCTAGTTTAAGCTGTATTTGATTATTTTGTTTGATCGCTTGTTTTAGTTAGACATGCGTATTTTAATTAGTTAAAAAAAACTTTATATTGTGTTAGTGGCTCCATCTTTCTTTTCTTGTGAGAAGTTCTATATAATAAACATTTATTTCTGAACGGTCTCCCAAAGGCTCGGCTTTAAGTCAGATGGCTTATAACATTAAATGTTTGTTTGTTTGTTTGTTTTTATTTCACGCAAAGCTACACGAGGGTTATCTGCTCTAGCGTTCCTAATTTAGCAGTGTAAGGCTAGAGGGAAGGCAGTTAATCATCACCATCAACCGCCAACTCTTGGGGTACTCTTTTTACCAAAGAATAGTGGGAATAACGGTAACATTATAACGTCCCCACGGGATTTTTAATGCGACGCGAATCGAACCCATGACCCTCAGATTACGAACCAAGTGCCTTAACTACCTGGCCGTGCCGGGCCGTACCTTTTAGAAAGGCTCGAGAGGTTATTATGTATTAAGACTTTTGAGCTGGCATGTTTTTTGTTGTTTTTTGATATAATAAATACATATATAATAGAACACAAATAAGTAGATTTAATAAAATATTAGTTTATTTAACAACAACGAACAAATTTGATTGTTGTAAAATTATAACGTAATATAAACTAACATTTTTGAGAAAAATATCACTAAGAATCAATGAAACAATAAGCCACTGAGAATCTAATGTACAAAGAAGCTAAAACGTGGTGTTTCAACGTGTATGTGTGGTAGGTGTGTTTAGTGTAAAATTAGAAAAAATAAATAAAGAAAAACTCAAACATTCTTGAGTATAATTGAAAATTAAAAGCACGTTTGCTAATATGTTAAGAGTTTTCAATTAAATCCTTATAAATGTTCTGACCATAATCACCATAGAGGAAAGAGAATTGAATTATATTAACATCTGTACATTATTATGTATGTAGCTTTGATCAGTGCGCGTGAAAATATATGTTTTTGTTTTCCTAAGTTAGATATGCAGTTTATTTAATACGGTAATGTACATAAATATCGAATATAACTTTTGAATAACTTTTTCGAAATCACATTCCAAGACCAGCTCATTATTTGACTAAAAAGAGTCTCAAAATAAAAATCTACTTACAACAGTTTAAGCTTTTAATAATGGTAATATCTACAATATAACACGTAAATTTAATTTATATAATGTTATTCAACGACAAAGAAATATGTATATTTATAAAAATAGCACTAAGCATTAAAGTTATCACAATTCTGATCCATATATCGATTACGTAAGTATTTACATTTGTAGCCAAATATACAATTATCAAGTATTTTAATCATGTAAGAAAGTCAATAAATATTTACAGTTTCAAACGAAATTCAACTGGGATATTTAACTCATAAAACATTCGGAACTATATAACAATAACCGCGAGTATTATTACAATGCACTGGCTAGTTTTGTAATATACAGTTTAAAATATTAGATGTAGGTATAACCATTGTAGAACATAAGCAGATGGTAAATACAATTATGTATAAAAGGTAGGTAGTAGTAATAACTTCAGTAGTAATATTCATCTGACAATATGATACACAGTATGTATAAAAGCAGTATGTTATAATAGCAAGTAAGTAACATACATCTGACAATATGATCAATATTATAGAAGAAGAGCAGATGATAAATAATTAGCAAGTGTAATAACTATACAGTTGTAATAGCTAATATTCATCTGACAATATGATATACAATATTATAGAAGAAGAGCAGATGATAAATACAATTATTTATAAAAAGTAAGTAGGTATATACAGTTATAATAGCTAAAGTGACAATATGTAACATACATCTGACAATATGATATAACACATATTATAGATGATAAATACAATTATTTATAAAAGTAGGTAGGTATATACAGAGCAGATGATAAATACAATTAGAAGAAGAGCAGATGATTTATTTATAAAAAGTAGGTAGGTATATACAGTTATAATAGCTTAAGTAAGTAACATACATCTGACAATATGATATACAATATTATAGAAGAAGAGCAGATGATAAATACAATTATTTATAAAAAGTAAGTAGGTATATACAGTTATAATAGCTTAAGTAACATACATCTGACAATATGATATACAATATTATAGAAGAAGAGCAGATGATAAATACAATTATGTAAAGAAAGGTATGCAGTTGTAATAGCTTCAGTAGGTAATATACATTTGACAATATGATATACAATATTGTAGGACATGAGCAGAGGATAAATACAATTACTAAACAAAATGTAGCATTACACAGCTTTAAAGCAGCTTCAGTAGGTGTATATGATTTTGACAAGTGTAAAAGTAATGAACTAATCAACTGAATCTGTGTCGTAGGAGATCTTTAGAGGATATACTTTTGATGTCATATATCGCGATTGATCTGTGTAAAGTATTGTTCTGGCATTAAATAATAGGCTGTTACTGCTGTTGCCTAAGAGTGTTTTTGAGTACGTAACTTAGTCTGAGCAGCTAAACCATGAAGATGACAGTTGGAGGGTGGAGGTAAGAAGTAGTCATGCAGTACAAAACAAAACATAAAAACATCATGTAGCGATGCAGCAGATCAAGAAAACATCTGATGTTGATCACCACTTTAGAAATACCTTTTGTCTTTGATGATTGGTGTTTTTGGCAAAACGTTTCTGACAATAAAAGGCTAAAGCAAGAATAATTAAATACAACATTTTCAAGTCAGATCGAGGTCTTAGGGAAATATCTCATATCCTTTTGACACACAGGTCAACAATCATACTAAATAAACATATTCAAGGGAAATAAACCTCCAACTCGTATTAACTTGTACAAATTTCTGTAGTAACCTTTGAAACAAGCATAACCTCACTACAGGGTTATGTGATCTAAGCGAGAGAATTAATACAAGTTTATGACCTTATAAGACACCTAAACATAAATTTTCGACAAAATAATACTTGAATACATCTATTATCTACAATAGTTGTGGAAAGTAAAACTAGTAGTTCTTTAAACTAGAAGATATATAAAGAAAGATTCGTTTAATTATCACTGATGGATTCTACTTTTACCCTTTCTTTATGTTTTCTGGCACTTGAATTTTCAACCGACATTCTACAATAAATCTGCAATACTGAGGAAATCCTGATCAACAATAAGTATTCGTGATGACGAGAAATCCAATTGAAGTTAAAATGTATTCTCAAAACGGTTGGTATGAGTGTTAAAACTTTAATTAAAATAAAATAGAAAACAACGTCTGGACCTTCTTGGATCATCTTCAGGTTAACAAAGTTCTTGTTCTATATAAATTAACGTGTTAATACCCATACAAACTGTCTTGAGAATACATTTTATTTATAACTATTTTTGAATCCATTTATTAATGCAATCTATGTTTTAATAACATTATATTTTGAAAGATGGAAGGGTCATATTTTTACTATTAACAGTGCAGAAGCATATGATGTATTCATTTATGTTCATTATCGGCTTCACTAAAGGCCTCTGTTTGTGGCCATTATAGGTTCTATGCTGAAAGGATTGCTGTTCCATTGCTGTTCTTGATGTAGATTGAATACCTTCTGAAACAATAAAAATGGACTTCTGCTCACTTGTTGTTGCGTAGCTTCCATCGTTTCTACATTGCTCTGCATCTCTGAAGACCAACTCCTTCATGAAGAATGGACTTAGAACTTAGTAGATCGTCTCAGACCAATATTCCTTGCATTGTTAGTTTCTCACTTTATAGAAGAGTTCTTTTTTTTTAAACTAAGTCATTTTATTACACGTATAGCTGTGTTTGTGTTTTGTTTTTGAATTTCGCGCAAAGCTGCACGAGGGCTATCTGCGCTATCCGTTCCTAAGTTAGCACTGAAAAATTAGAGAGAAGGCCACTAATCTTAATCACTCATCGCCAACTCTTAGACTACTCTTTTACCGATGAATAGTGGGATTGACCGCCAAATTATTATTACATTTCCACGGATTAAAGGGTGAGCATGTTTGGTGTGACGGTGGTTCGAACCCGCGATCCGCAGATTACAAGTGGAGCACTCTAACCACCTAGTCATGCTAGGCATGTATAGCTTTGTCCTTGGTGGTTCAGCGGTAAACTTGAAAGATTATAACTCTACAAATCAGGGTTCGATCCCTGTGGTATACACATTGTGTAGCTTTGCCTTAAAACAAACAACGTTCTTATACCTCAATCGTCAAAGCCCGACATGGTCAGGTGGTTATGAAACTCAACTTGTGATCTGAGGGTCGTGGGTTCGAATCACTATCACACCAAAGATGCTCGAATTTTTAGCTGTAGGGGCGTTATAACGTGATGGTTAATCCCACTATTTGTTGGTAAAAAGTAGCCCAAGAGTTGGCGGTGGGTGGTGATGACTAGCTACCTTCCCTCTAATTTTGCACTGCTAAATTAGGGACGGCTGGCGTAGATAGCCCTAGTGTAGCTTTGCGCGAAATTCAAATTTAAATCAAACCTTCGTTAAAGCACAATACTGGCATCATATTGACATCCACGTGGTGTGTACAATAGGACTCTATTCATGTTTACCAGAAATAACACGTAAAAATTCTTGTATCAGTTAAGTTCACATTTCCATTCCATTTGAAAGTAATTCAATCATCCAATTCAAGCTTTTAAAGACACCCACTCTTTTATGACTCAATTATAAACATTCAGTAAACGTAACAAGCACCTTGTAGTAGATTAAACAGTCGTATAAAGATTAAACGTTCTCGCGCTTGAAAGACAAAAACAACTACCGTAAAAGGACAGCATTTCGAAGTGAAGTAATATAAAAGATATATTTATCTTTCTTTAACTCATAAGCCTTTATTAAGAAACACTGAATGCCTTATTAAACTCTGTAATACGTGTCGTGCTACCCATGTATCCTAATGACTAACTTTAATGCTAAATCACCCATGCTAGTAGTACATTGTTTTGTTAATCTTTTTTCATTAGTCGTTACCCGTGGTAGGGAATATGCTGCCTTCAATTTAAATACCAAAACTCGTACACTTATGTTGATTTTTATGAATGTCTGTGTCATTGTTGTTTTCATCTTAGCAGGATATCTTGGGTCGAAATCTAACTTCAAACGTGCAATTTCAGTATTCAGGATCTATAATATGAGGTAACAGTGGTCAGTTCCTAACAGAATAGCCTAACCTGCTGCAGTGTTACCAAAATTGTATATATTCATAATGACGGCATAGATATACGAGGCCAACCTCGAGGTTTAGCCAGGAAAAAGAAATCAGAGAGTAGACATAACACTGTAAAATAAAACAAAACCTGTGTTCTAAAACAGGTTCAAATTATTAACAACAGAACATAACGTGTTGGCTGATGCAAAATAATTATACAATCTTTACACATAAAAACACAACAATGTGTGTAAACAAACACAGTTTTCAACAGAACCCACACGTCATTTGTGCTGTTAAAAGACATGCAATCGTGTTATATTTGACATAAATCTCTGGTTATTATTATTCAATAACGTCTAGTACGGATAGTGCACGAGGACGGTAGACGGAAGCTGTAATAATAGTTTTATATACACAAAATGAACGTTCATACCACAAAATGCGCTAGTACTTTATAGATTCGAAAATATTCAGTTCCTAAGCTAAGTCGGCTTGGATGTTTTAATCATGAAACTGTTATAAAAAAAAAAGCCGAGATTGTTGATTTATCATCATTTCGGTTGCGCTTGATCAACGTTTTGATGTTGCCTCGGAATAGGAGAAAAAGGAATGCACACGACAAAAAGCAAGATTGTTGTATTCTGTTATTTAAAAAAAAACATGCAACACCAAATGTTGTAATCCAGAAATAAGATTCTCTTAATCAATCATTCTGAGGATTATGTGTCACGTTAGGAGGACAGAAACGTTATGGGACGTGCTTGAACCACTGCTGAAAAAAAAAAAAAGTTGCGGTTTTTAAAATCAAGTGTTCTTTTTTTACGAGTTGAAAAAAAACACCATCTTTACGCCAAAAGTTGAAAGCCAACTTTGACCAGAGATAAACTTGTTTTTCTGTAAAATTGCAAACGTGTTTACGAGGTTAACGATGTTGTACAGATTTAATGAATGTAAGGTGTTCACGTAAAACATAAATTTAAACATAGATAAGACAAATGATACATTAATGAGTAAATAAACAGAATTATACAGAAGCATATAAACAGATATCAGTTTCTTTGTGGGTTTTTTTTGTTTTGTTTTGAGTTTCGCGCAAAACTACACGATGATTATATGCGCTAGCCGTTCCTAATTTAGCAGTATAAGACCAGAAGGAAAGCAGATAGTCATCACCACTCACTGCGAACTCTTGGGTCACTTTTTTTACCAACGAATAGTGGAATTGACCGTGACATTATAACGCCCTCACGGTACTTTTTATGAGACCACCAAACTCAAAGTACAATATTAGTTCTTCAGGAACAAAATCAAATATTAAGGTACAAAATTAAATGGAAACAAATCATGATATATCTAGTAATCTACTTGTCTTCGTGTTGTTTGTGTTTATTTATCCATTTTTTTGCGTCATAATGGTTGTGATCTATGTGAGATTGTCGTTGGTTTAGTTGGTTGTGTGTAACAGTTGATAGCTTTGGTTGATCTATTTTGTTTACAATTAAAGAGTTCTTTCACTAGTTTGTAAAGTAATTTCACTGTAATATTGCTTATATTAATGTACTTAATTTTGGCTTTTGATAATCACAAACTTAGAGAACATCTTTTCCTTTTTACGTTAGGTTTCAAAAAAACAAAGCCAGATATTTTAAGGTATATATTTTGCACGAATATGATTTTGTTTATGGAATGTGTCTACTCATCGGTACTATCATAAGTTTTTAATTAATATCTAGAACGGTTAACCTTAATTAATCTTCAGTGTTAAGGACATCAGTCAAGTCTCCTGGTACCTGTTTGTTCTTCCTTCAACCAGTACACTAGATTTGTTGATGACGAGAAACCCAGTTGAAATAAAAATGTATCTCAGAACGACTGGTATGGGTATCTGAGATACAGTAGATTTGTGTCTACTTATCGGTACTATCATAAGTCTGTAACTAATACTTATAAAGGTTAACCTTAATTAATCTCCAGTGTTAAAGACTGCAGTCAAGTCTCCAAGTACTTGCAACTACTTTCTTCAACTAATACACTAGATTTATGTATACTAATCGGTACCATCATACGTCTGTAAATATTCTATAATGTTCTGATCCTGAACAAACTTCGTTCCAGAAAATATAAAACAAGTTTAAAAGACTGCGAGAAGAAAATCTGTAATTTAATGTAGTGAAAAACTGAAACGTTTTGTTGTCCGTTGATATATGAAATAGCCGGAAAATTTCGAAATAACAAAGAAAGAACCCAACTGGATCGCAAATGATATTTCTGCCAAAATTTTTAAAAATCATCGAAGAAATAAAAGAGTTTATAACATTTTTTTGAAATAAATTTAAAGTATTTGTACGCTTTAGATGATTTATTTTATTTCCTACACAAAATATAACTAGACGAAATCTGGAAGAAACATGAATACACGTGTTCAATACGCAGGAACAAACGATCGTGAGAACGGCTTACTAGCACGTGCAAATGCGTCGCAATTTTTAGCAAGAATGACATCTGAGAAATTGTTTGTGATGTGTTAGAGCTGTGTTGGCGGTTTGGATTTCCAAGCTGTCGCGAAGTCCACCACGGGAATAGCTGGTTCTAGAAGAAGCCATACATTAAAAAACAAACAAAAACTGTTGATTCTGGAAGACTACGACTGGATGGTACTTGTGTTGTACTCGAGTTCCAAATCCTCAGAACTTGTCAGGACCCCTGAGTGCATGATGATGTGAGGAGAGGTCGAAGACATCAGAATGACATAAATAGAAGAATTAAAGCAAAACACTTCCCTGAACAGATATATCTTTAGGGGACACTAAAATACGATAGGAACCAGAAGGACGAAACTTAAGAACGAGAAAAATTGACGATAATTAATTGATCCTTGGTGTTCATGTTGCCACCAAACCCTACAGCAGTATCCATTCTTCCCCACTGTATTGTCTACGGCTGCCCCCTTTTGGCTAAAAATAGTTGATGATTTACTGAAATTCTTTGCCGGATTTAGCAACAAACTAAGCTGACATAATCACAATAAAAATTCACACACAATCATATTACAAAGATTGTTGTAACATTTACCGAGATTGTTGTCACATTTTCCAAGATTGTTGTCATATTACCAAGATTGTTGTCATATTAACAAGATTGTTGTCACATTATCAAAATTGTTGTCATATTAACAAGATTGTTGTTTTATTACCAAGATTGTTGTTATATTATCAAGATTGTTGTCATATTACCAAGATTGTTGTCACATTTACCAAGATTGTTGTTATATTACCAAGATTGTTGTCATATTATCAAGATTGTTGTTATATTACCAAAATTGTTGTCATATTATCAAGATTATTGTCATATTAACAAGATTGTTGTCATATTATCAAGATTGTTGTCATATTAACAAGATTGTTGTCATATTATCAAGATTGTTGTCATATTAACAAGATTGTTGTCATATTAACAAGATTGTTGTCACATTATCAAGATTGTTGTCATATTAACAAGATTGTTGTCATATTAAAAAGATTGTTGTCACATTATCACGATTGTTGTCATATTACCAAGATTGTTGTTATATTACCAAGATTGTTGTCATATTACCAAGATTGTTGTCACATTTACCAAGATTGTTGTCATATTATCAAGATTGTTGTCATATTATCAAGATTGTTGTTATATTATCAAGATTCTTGTCATATTACCAAGATTGTTGTTATATTACCAAGCTTGTTGTCATATTATCAAGATTGTTGTCATATTATCAAGATTGTTGTTATATTATCAAGATTCTTGTCATATTACCAAGATTGTTGTTATATTACCAAGATTGTTGTCATATTACCAAGATTGTTGTTATATTACCAAAATTGATGTTATATTACCAAGATTGTTGTCATATTACTAAGATTGTTGTCACATTTACCAAGATTGTTGTCATATTACCAAGATTGTTGTCATATTACCAAAATTGTTGTCACATTTATCAAGATTGTTGTCATATTACCTAGATTGGTGTCACATTTACCAAGATTGTTTTCATATTATCAAGATTGTTGTTATATTACCAAGATTGTTGTCATATTATCAAGATTGTTGTTATATTAACAAGATTGTTGTCATATTAACAAGATTGTTGTCATATTATCAAGATTGTTGTCATATTAACAAGATTGTTGTCATATTAACAAGATTGTTGTCACATTATCAAGATTGTTGTCATATTAAAAAGATTGTTGTTATATTACCAAGATTGTTGTCATATTACAAAGATTGCTGTCACATTTACCAAGATTGTTGTCATATTATCAATATTGTTGTCATATTATCAAGATTGTTGTTATATTATCGAGATTGTTGTCATATTACCAAGATTGTGGTCCTATTACCAAGATTGTTGTTATATTACCAAGATTGATGTTATATTACCAAGATTGTTGTCATATTACTAAGATTGTTGTCACATTTACCAAGATTGTTGTCATATTACCAAGATTGTTGTCATATTACCAAGATTGTTGTCACATTTACCAAGATTGTTGTCATATTATCAAGATTGTTGTCATATTACCAAGATTGTTGTCATATTACCAAGATTGTTGTCATATTACCTAGATTGTTTTTATATTATCAAGATTGTTGTCATATTACCAAGATTGTTGTCATATTATCAAGATTGTTGTCATATTAACAAGATTGTTGTCATATTATCAAGATTGTTGTCATTTTAACAAGATTGTTGTCATATTACCAAGATTGTTGTTATATTACCAAGATTGTTGTTATATTACCAAGATCGTTGTCATATTACCTAGATTGTTGTCATATTAACAAGATTGTTGTCATATTACCAAGATTGTTGTCATATTACCAAGATTGTTGTCATATTACCAAGATTGTTGTTATATTACCAAGATTGTTGTTATATTAACAAGATTGTTGTCATATTATCAAGATTGTTGTTATATTACCAAGATTGTTATCATATTATCAAGATTGTTGTCATATTACCAAGATTGTTGTCACATTTACCAAGATTGTTGTTATATTACCAAGATTGTTGTCATATTATCAAGATTGTTGTCATATTACCAAGATTGTTGTCATATTACCAAGATTGTTGTCACATTTACCAAGATTGTTGTCATATTACCAAGATTGTTGTCATATTACCAAGATTGTTGTTATATTACCAAGATTGTTGTCATATTATCAAGATTGTTGTCATATTACCAAGATTGTTTTCACATTATCAAGATTGTTGTCACATTATTAAGATTGTTGTCATATTACCAAGATTATATATGTAAAAATGGCTCGTTTGGGTTGAGAAAATATTTTCTCAAACATAAACAAACGCAAAATTAAAGAAGCCTCACTTATACAACAACTTAAACCTAAAATAAACCAATACAAAGGAATACCTTTATACCTATATTAAAAATAATAAAATAAATAATATAAAATTATATATTTAAACATCTAACACCGCCCTCTAGTATTCCGACACTTAGTTACACAACCTCTTTCAAACATGTGGTCATCTTCCGGTCAGTTACCTCTTTCTTTCTTTGTGAACCTGACGATGACCGAAGAAGGCCGAAACGTGTTCGCTCCTAATCGTAAAATATTTTCTCAACCCAAACCAGCCGTTTTTACATATATATATTTCTACAAGTGGGTTTTCTCGACATCACTGATTATTACCAAGATTGTTGTCACATTTTCCAAGATTGTTGTCATATTACCAAGATTGTTGTCCAGGCGTCTAAACTGGTGTAGTTTTATTAACCACAACAAGTATAATTAAAATTACGCTTGAACTTAGAATGTTTTTTATCAAACTAGTGTATAAATTCAGTAAAAAGTGTACATTGTAACTGATTCACTGGTATCGATTGTTTACCTGGCATCAGGTAAAAAGTGCGTAAAATCTCAACGATCAAATAGCATCAGAATGATGTCGAATAAACAAACATTCATTAATAATCTGTGGTTATGCTTATCCTGAGATAAACATCGCGTAAAATCTCAGTCATCCATAGGTGAATTCAAGACACACATTTATGAAATGATATTTATCTCAGGATTTACAAAGCAATTTTAATTGGTAAAATAGTACAAAAGTTATCACATGATCAGGAGACAGAAAATAATTGACCATTAAGGTACACCAATACAAATTAAACTAATACTTTGGAATAAATATACACTAACTGGTACAATGACAAATAACTAATGAAACAGTAGAAGACAAATGTTTGTATAATAAATTGGTACTAATTATTCGCTCAAATGTTCTAGATTATTCAGAGAATAGAAAAATAGACCTCAGTTTATAACCTACTCCTGGGAAATGGAGATAAACAGTACCCGGAAAGGATCAAGTATTACTGGAAAGTGAAGATAAATAGCACCCATAACTGATCAAGTATTACTGGAAAGTGAAGATAAACAGTACCCATAACTGATCAAGTATTATTGGACACTGGAGATAAACAGTACCCAGAACTGATCAAGTATTACTGGACACTGAGATAAACAGTACCCAGAACTGATCAAGTATTACTGGAGACTGGAGACACGTCACCGGATAAAAAAAAAAATAGTTGGCTTGGATAAGGATTAAACATCAATTACTAAACTAAAAATATTTTTTCCTATCCGAACTGTATAAATATATACTAAATTTTGTCACATATTGATGAAATTATCATTTAAAAATTTATAAATAATTTCAGATTGTATCGCAACATGTACACCAAATGAAATAGGTGTTTTATAAACTCTGAGATCATCAGGAGGAGGTAAACCAGCCAAATACGTGATTCGTGAATCATTCACATAAACAAACTTAATTAATTAATCAACTAAGTGCAACATTTACCCAGAATAAATAAATAAAGTGATACTATAGACATCTCTGAAAATAAAAAAAGGTGATTGATTTAGTAGTTTCAGAAATATATCAACAATCAATGACTGGCCAAATGATACCGGAAATATCTTGATATAAATAGAAAAATGAAGGTTATCCAAATATAACTACGAATAAATAGAGAAGAATCAGTTGGGTTATTAATAAAAATGTTAATACGGAGTAAGATACCGTAAAAGGATAAATCAGTCTATAAAATAGTTACTGGAAAATAAACAGAGACAGATATATTATTATTTGAGTATTACTTACACGTCTTAAAAAGTGAAACACAACCGAATACATAAAATGATATGGAGATTAAACATGGAATAATCAATTAGCTGTTACAGGGTTTATCAGATAAATAAACCAATACTGAACTGTTAGCGCGGGAGCTATAGACAGAATCTGATTGGGAAAATAAGTAATATATCTGAAAAAAAATAGATTGACACTGGATGATCAAAAATACCAAATATATACTGAGACGAACAACAGCTGTAATGAGATATACTTACAGACAGACAGACAAGGTTTATCCTCCTTTATCGGACTGATTTCAATATAAACAACTGAGTCACTTGTCATGATAGTTTCTCGGGTATGAATAAGTCATTATCCCCTGGTTGAACCTGTTGTATTCTTATACTCAAAAACATTGATCCTCTATGATGCCAAATATACTCTGAAGTAAAATATATACATACTATTTAAAGTGCATCAAAGTTAAACACTAATTAATCGATTAATACTTTTCGTGGACTTGAAATAGAATAATAAAAAATATTTGTAAAAAAAATAACGAACCCAAAACAATCACGTGCATGGTCGTTGCTCATTTTGTTTCATAGAGATCACAGGTTAGAAACCATCTTTTCTGTTACATTAATTAAGCACTTGAAGTTCAAAACAAATTTCATCGCATGTGATTGAGAAAAAGTCGATGCAACTTCCGGTTCTAGCGTATTTTATGAATGTTATTTGTTACCAGTTTTACACGTTACTGTTCATATCTTACAGTTATCTAAACATTTATCTGACAGATTGATGCTCAGATTATGTAGTTGAGAGACAAATGAAGCACTGATATTTTCCAGCTCTCACTTACTTCTCTCTTAAAATGTCACTTATCTGAACTGCATAGAAAAAGATGTTAATAATTTTTGGTATTTTTTATAAGAGATAAGGTTGAATTTAAGTAAGGTAATCATAACATATAATGTCCTTTTGATGTTTTATTTACTCACATAAAGCCACATTCTTTATCTCAGAATACACGTGTTGCACGTTCTCTCCCAAAACTACCTTGTTTATCCAGCATGTAAACTGGATCTCTAAATCATGAATGTAAATAGTACGTTGTTCTCATTCAATAGTGTTTTCAATACATGAATTAAAATGTAAGGAAATCTAAAGAGTTAAAGTGACAACTACAAAATGTTCAAGTTAATACTAGAAATAAGCGACTTGTAACACCAAATGTATTGTTTATTTTCAAGTGGACAATCAATGTTTCGCTTGCAGTTTCTTCAGGAGCTACTAAAACACAAACCGTAACTAACAATACATAGCTTCAGTGTTTTTATTACTACTTTTAAAAATTATTTTATGTACAAATATGCACTAGAAAAAGTTAAAAAAAAAGATATACAAGCTACAGAAATTAATTATTTACCTCATTATACAATCTCATTGAATAGCAAAAATCAAAACAAAAGAGAGTTTGCAAGCTCTGTTTGTTAACCTGAAGATGACCTCAGAAGGCCAAAACGCTGTTTTTTACTTCATTTTAATAAAAGTTTTAATACCCATACCAGCCGCCTTGAGATACATTTTTACTTCAACTGGGTTTCTCGTCATCACGAATCACGAAACAAAACCTCATTGTTGAGCAAAAAATGAAAAACTGATTATGATAACTGTCAAAGATTGTGTTTCTAAAGCACATATCCTAGTTTATTTATACTAGAAGTATCTTGACCTTGTTTAAACACAAAGATTTCTAATAATAGTTTTTATAGAAGTATCTTGACCTTGTTTAAACACAAAGATTTCTAATAATAGTTTTTATAGAAATGTATTATAATTTAAATAACACCATGAAGGTGTCATCGAGTCTTATAAGAGTACAACATTTTAACATTTTCGATTTCGAGAGTTGAGTTACTGAGGAAAATAATGTTAAATTTATATTAATTACTATATTACTGATTCATACCAAAGCTCTTAATCTGTAGTCCTAATAATTTAGTGGACAGTAGGTATTGTGTAGAAATTTAAGTTATATCGAACACTCTCCCATTATTACATAAGCATCGCAGAAATATGTTTTCTGAAGTAATGTTTGCTTGATCCATGTTGAACTTTCTATAAACCTGATATATTCACGAAAGAAACTAAACACTTGCTATTAAAAGTAGGTGAATGTACTGTCTTATGAAGATATGAAAAAGGGGTTTATTTCTACCCCATTTCTTCTGCAATGAGAAATACATTGTCAGTAGTAGAAATGGCAAATCGATGTGTATACCCCCTGTGACTAAATATCAAAATTATAACAGATGTAAAAAATTACGAAATTAAAAAAATAATTAAAGCATATATATTTCAGAAAAAAAAAGCCATGATTAGAAAACACACACACATATATTTCTGAAAACAAAACACATGCTATTCCAGATCTTGGGAATTTTGGTGCTTTCATAGAGCACGTTGCGCGCGGATTGGGAGCTTCTATAATTGATTTTAAAAGCCTCATGGCGTCAGTTGAAGTGACAGAAAACGCGTGAAGCTTGAACTTAATCTCGTTCGCGGTAGCGACAACACCAGTATGTGCGTAAAGAAGGCTTAATATCACTATTGAGGTAAGTTCTTTCATGGTGGTATTAAAATACGAAGCTGCCTTCTTTCTTACTCTCCTTGGTATTCACTCAGAATTTACACCAAAGTAACTGTTACCACTAAACTTGGTTTATGCTTACAAACAAATGTGGATACAAACTAATAAGTAGGTTACATGAATTTTATAATTAGCAGCAGCTACTGTTAATGGAAAATAATTAATTATAAAATATCACCATCAATAAAAGGTATTACGTTACACATGGTAGGTAATAAATAAACTGCTGGTGGACAACATTTATCATTTCAATTTCTTCGAAAACCTAATATAATTTATACAAATTTCATCATAAAGTGTTTAGTTACTAAAACTATTCTTGTTGACCAAATTGTATGTGTCGAAATATTTGGTCATCTGTTTATCCTTAGTATATATATGTCACTTGATGGACTCGCCATTTCAGCCAGTCAATCTCATTATTCGTTGGTAAAAGAGTAGCACAAGAGTTGGCGGTGGGTGGTGTTGAGTACCTGCCTGATTTCTCAGAACTTTAGGTTATGAATTTTTTCAACTGCACAATTATGTTTTAACTTCATAATTTTTATTACATGACGTATTAATGTACTTTATATATATATATACAGATCTAGTAACAATAAACACTGATAATATTTTAGCAAATACTTTTATTTATTAAATCTGGAATGGAATTTTATAATCTTAAATATATATATGTGTGTGTTTCAATATTTATTTACTTGTACTTAGTTATATGGGTGAAGTTTCAACTGCCCAAATATTTTTAAAGACGTACAATTTGTGTTCAACTGCACGATATAAGAAAAACCTGTTTCCTCTAGTCTATTATCATTAAATTGGAGAGGGATAGCCTTCATGTAACTTTGTGCAAAATTCAGAAACAAACATCAAAACATGATAGTCTTTCTAGTTCACAAGGCTCACTCAAGTATTGTTCATAATATTATTAGATTATTCATCCTTTTCTGTTGCAAATGTATTACAACTTTTGCAAAATTATTTTTATTTCCTTTAAACTATGCATGCTAACTCATTTTATAATTGTGTGAATCATCATTAATTATCGATCAAAGATTGTATCTAATTATAGCGAAAGTAAAAAGTCAACCTGACACAATATAGCTTATCAAATATACAGATTTTTATGACGTTTCTACTGATGAAAATTAAGATGTATTATTTCATCGGTTGGTTACCACTGCAAGTAACAATTTTCGTAAGTGGCTTCCTTTGTGCTTTACATTGTATCTGTGACGTGTTCTGAGCTTCATTTTTCTTAATAAAATCTACTTTTGCTAAATATTTGTATGGTTTGTGGAACTACGATAAAAAAAATTTCAGAACACTATATTAAACAAGAAAACTGTTTAATTAAACATTTAAAGCTACACAAACAGTGAGAGTTTCCTGCTAATAGTTTATCAAGAAAAGACAGCTTTCAAACAAACTACTGACTGTTACGCAGGAGTTTTCACTGCCCAATGAATTCCATTTGAGAATGTAATTGGAGTGAAGTTTATTTCATCCTGATTATCATCTCGGAAGATAACAAGTAGCGTAAGTTGCAGTTCTGACACTTTCTTTCAGTCGATAAGAAGGTGTTAGGATAAAACTAAAACTTTCCACACAAAACAAAACTTACGGGTAGATGGCGGTATGAACCAAAACTACAAAAATATCAAAATAAATATATTACGTAATAAAACGTGTTTCACTCAATTATTAATAAAAACTGTATTTCAGAAGCACTTAATGACGAATTCAGGTTTCAGTACAAAGTGTCGTTGTTATTGTTTCTAATACTCTTTTTTCAGAAATTTAGTTGAATGAATACAACTGAGTAACAACTATATAAATAGTACTTTGAACGGATGTCACGTTAACAAAATTGTTTACTTGCTCTTCAGATATATAACATAATTTCCAGACGTCTGTTATATCAAGAAGTTATTTTTTTTCAGCTGTCATATCTATGAATATTTTATCAACCTGCATGCATTAAGAAAGAAACTTTTGTTTGTCACCTTTATTAAATAGACATTTTCTCACCTTTGATATATATTTTGATAAAGAAGTAAGCTATTATCTTTATGCATTAGTTTATCCTTTGATCTGAAAATTCTTAAAAAGAAGTGCACATAACGTTTCTGAGAGAGCTGTATTCGTTTTGTATTTGAGTTCTAATTGGGTGTCGTAACCTTAACAAAACATTCGAAGGAGCAGTAACTTAGCTGTAAGTTCCATATATTAAAAGCGTATCTCTGATTTGACGGAAAACGTCATTGAAGCTTGACACGTGAAATAAAAAAGCGAAAATTAAGTTTGTCATTAAAACCAAATGCGTACTGATAAACCTTCTTTAAGGTATGAACTCTGCAGAAACGTGTGCATGTATCTGAAAAATACAATAATAATAAAAACTGTAGGAATAGTTTAAATGAGGTATTAATATAAATATAGTAAGGGTTGGATCTTTATCAAACATAACATTTTATGAATATAGCATTTGAAGTCTTCAAATCACATTTTTCTACTGAGTGGAGAAAATTACGAATGCTGATAAACCTTATCTATGTTAAACTCTTTATAATAACGAAAAACTGCATTAATGTGACATTTCTCTATTTAGTAGGTTTTATTTTCGAATTTCTCGCAAAGCTACAGGAGGGCTATCTACGCTAGGTGTCCATAATTTAGTGGTGTAAGACTAAAGGGAAGGCATCTAGTCAGCACCACACACCACCAACTCTTGGGCAACTCTTTTATCAACGAACAGTGCGGTTGACCGTCACATTATAACGCCCTTCCAGCACTCGACTCGTAATCTGAGGGTCGTGCTTTACACACTTGGGCATTACAGGCCCTATTAATAGGAGAAGAATACAAATATTTAATAGTTTAATTTATATGCCAAAACGTTTACTATTAATAAATAGTTAGATTTATAGTCCTAGTCTTCTATGTTAAAAATACCTATCTTATTAGCCATATGTAGCTTGCTTCATCAAAAGCTGTTTTAAAAAATTTACGTATATAAAAAAATACCAAACTTAATTGTCGATATTTTACATTCTGTTAAAGGGTCGAGTCTTGTAATTTTCTGGAAAACCAGCGATGTATATAACATTATCATTTCTAGTCTGGAACTGACATATCTCTCAGCTTTGAAGCTTTAAAACTTGATTCTGAAAAGATAAAAGTTTAAATAATATATATTTGTATAAAGTATGTCGCCACCTTCGTTTCTACGATCAATATTTTGCAACCAGTAATACAATTCTGAATAATTCAACTTATCAAGTCTGATGGAAAACTTGTTACGATTTTATGGGTTAGTTCATTCTCATTATCTATAGTTCCTTAGTGTTCAACTATGCTGGTTAGGCTTATTTAGCTTAACTTTCACTTCCTAGTAAATTCAGAAATGTTGCTGCCTGTGGAGAGCTACCATAAAATACACTATGTTATTCTACACGTTCAAACAGTGAACTCTGCAATCATTGGCTGCCTAACAGGCGAGGGGTGGAAAGAGGAGGAGAGACGTAGTACCGCAAGGTTCAAGCCCAACAATATCAACAATCGCCGGCTGACAAGATGACGCTGCAGCCGACCGACTTCAAAGCCGCGTCGGACTGTTCGCTGTGGCCGAGAAATGTGTTCATCAACTTCCCAGTAAACCGACGACCAAGTGTCGGCCAGTGTCAGTGTAATATTCACCAGTGAATTAAGGTCACAATTCTTCAATCGTTCTTGTACAAGTAGTTTGGAGTTCTCTCACGTGTTAAATGCACGAGGCATAGAAAGCATCATAAACACGTAATCCCACCGGCAAACTGCATGAGAACACGTGAAAACGTGGCAGAAAAATAAAAGTGAGTTATTGCTTACAGATATTAAAACCAGAATCTCACGACTGCTTTGTTAAAAACTGGTTTTATTAACGATGCATCCTCTGTATGGAGAACAACAGAATTACCACCGTTATAACAGATACCCGACTATGGCAGTGAGTTCTATGATGCATTCAAATAATGGAGTTGTGCCTAATTACACAAGCAGTGGCGTTGTTCCTAATTATACAAACAGTGGAGTTGTCCCTAATTACACGAACCAGCAACACATTTTGCCTGACCAGTATTCAGATTCAGTGATACGTCATTCAGGATACAAATCGCCCTACAATTCTTCCTTCTCACAACACCCATCGCTGTTCCCCCCCGCAAAAGAAATGGTCAAACCACCTTATTCTTACATCGCTCTCATTGCTATGGCAATACAAAATACTCCTGAAAAGAAAATAACGTTGAATGGTATTTACCAGTTTATAATGGAACGGTTTCCATTTTACCGTGAAAACAAACAAGGTTGGCAAAACAGCATTAGGCATAACTTAAGTTTAAACGAATGTTTTCTGAAAGTTCCTCGTGATGACAATAAGCCAGGGAAGGGGAGCTACTGGACATTAGATCCGGACAGTTCTAATATGTTTGACAATGGAAGTTATCTCCGTAGACGTCGTAGGTTTAAGAAGAAGGAATCGTTTCGAGGAAAACAAGGCGATGAAGATTCCAAGAAGACTCTAGAAGACCAACTTAAACCTGAGAAAGGTGGAACAAAGGAGGAAAATTCAGTGTTCAAAACCAGAGAACAAAAGAAAGAGTTAAAGAAATCTCAATCACACCAGACCGATCTTGCTTTCGAAAGAAATTGCCATATGAACTCTAGCAATAATAACTCGTCCAGTGAAGATAAGAATATAGTGGTCAAGGCGTCTCGTGCGGAAACTAATTCACCAGGGGACTCCGGCTCTCCAACCAGCGATAAAAAAATGTTTAAAAATATGTCAAAATCCGAGCCGCTGAAAGACTTCAGTTTTCCATCTTGTATGCAACATAAAGATTACAAGTTTAAGACAAAACTGAACAGTTTCGTAATTAGTTCGACGTCACTCGGAAACGTCCTGTCGGACGATACCTTGGATGCTATGTGCGCTCGCAACCATTCACTGAACACCTTCATGTCACACAGAGAGCAGTCCCCTCCCGTGCGCGCCTATTCCTCTGTGGACACATCTACTGATATAATGAACTCAGTAGCTCAAAATGGAGGCTTAATTAAGGCTTTCGGTCGCAAAACCATGTATTCTTGTGGTATGGTAAGCGATTTTTCTGCCTGTAACAGCCCACCACAGACAATGGGCTACAGTTGTACTGCATCACCGTGTATGTATCAATCGGACAATACTAGCTTGTGTTCAGTACTAGAAAACCTAAACAACACAGGTGGACTTTGCAATCTTACAGGATCAACTACGGGTCATTGTATCAGTACTAGCAACAGCTTATTTGCCCTATTGCCAGACCAGAATCCCTATCCGTCGACTAGTCAGTCTTTGTCGGTCTCCAACTCTTGGAACTCTTCATCAGATCCTATCGTCTCCGTCAGTCAAGCGTTACCCGTTGATGCCTTCTGTGCAGTTAACGGGATTCCCTCTATCCGAGAAGTGTTGGAACCACAACGACTGTTGACCACCGAATCCTCTAGTAACCCGAGCTGTCAAGTTGGATTCACTGGCGGTACAAATCATCAAGTTAGGATAGCAAACTCTGGTTATTACGACTGCAACAGGTTTTAACATACCATTTATCTATCTTCTAAACATATAACTTCCCTGTTTCTGAAACAACACTTAGGTACATAAAGCATAGACAAGTAGAAATAAAATACAGTGTGTTACTTTTAATATTAATATTACATTCTGATTTTTAAAATACAAACTGAGAAAATGTTACGTTTTTCGTGTTGTTTTTAGAAAATAATAAAATCTTCAACATTTTACTAAGACTCAATGATTTTCAAACTAGGAATGTATACGCCATACCTGGTTATTTTATGTATATATGCAATTATGTGAGAATAGACATATGCACCGATTATGTTCTGTATACAATTACACGAATATGTATTAAAATAAACTAATATTTCTCTTGAATATTCGTTTTAAAATTCTGAGATGTTTGTTCCATGTGATCAAACTGTGATTGTTTATTTCTAAACATTTTTAATTATCCTATTAACTACTGTAAATATTTTAAGTATGATTTGTCCTCCATGACTGCTTACTATAAATGTGAAATTTTTCATTTGACTACAGTTATGTTAAGCACTTTTACACGAAACGCGACCAAAACTAGCAGAATTGGTATGCTATATACGTATATATAACTTGATATAATTTTTCTTAAAGACGTACTGACAATTTTAAACAAATGATCTTCATTTTTTCAGCCATTTCTCACATTGTTCTGAGAAGTTATATTAACAGTTGCTATGTCAATGTATTTCATAATAAATAAAATTAGTTTTATATTATTATATTCTAGTATGAAAACATGACGAATAAAACAAAAGAGATAACTTTATCAAAAATCATGATTGTAACTGAAATATGGGAATGGTGTCATCAGTAAATCTTTCATTGAAGTTAGGCTTAAGTTTGATATCTGACAAAATAACTCGACGCCTGTAATATGTTGATGTTAAGTTGTAAAATACCTTATAAAAACAAAATAAAAACATGAATTCTTAAGAACTTGATATTTGTTGGAGCTTACTTCTGGAGCTTTAAACACAGTAAATCACTACGAAAGTTTTTCTTAAGTAAATTAATGATTTAATAAAAAAAAACACTATTTATACTTGAATGAATGCCTATTTATATAATGACTCAAAGTAAATGTTCTAATGTGAAGAATGCACTTAATATCTTGATCTAAATTATGTGTTTGTGCTTCCCCTTTACATCTAGAAAATGACTCGTTTGAAAATTAGTGACGTGTGTAAATTGGGTTTTAGAAATTCTATGATATGAACTGTAAATGAAGCGCATGTCTGCAACGTTTAGTCATGAAGATTCCGTGAGCAGCGACTGCATTATTTCCAACATTCAACAAAATTTTTCAAAAAACACACATTCATACGTACGAATAAGGTTGTTTCTTTATTTACATAGCATGTGAAATGTCAGGGATATAAATTTGAATTTGTTTTTAATGTTTCAGTAACCTAAGTTTTTTAATCTTACGTTATGTTGTGAGGTTGATTGTTTCACTACTAGATTTTCTCTTAAGCAAGTGTCAACGTTTAGAAGATAAACGAACTCTGTAACGGGAGCTACGTATAGCATAAAATCTGATAAATTTCTACGTGTTTCAGTTGTTCTTAATAGGTTTGAGATGCAAGTTTTTAGCTTATTAAAAGCCTATTGTTCTGTAAAAGTACATAAGATAAGATATAAAATAAGTTTTATGTTCCTCTATCGTTGTGGTTGAGAGGCAAGCTTAAGAGTTTAGCATTTGGGGTTGGATCCCTGGGATGAATACAATGTAAATAAAATATTTTGCAAGTTTTCGCTTAACAATATAACCAGCATTATATATGCTTTTACGGTAATAATATTTCTTAAATTAATTATTTGTTCTAATTAAGATTTACTTTATTTCAGAGATTGATTGATTGATTTGTTAAATTTTCGCATAAAGCTTCTTGTGACATTTCTATGATATGTTTAATTTTGAAGTGATAGACTAGTGTGAAAGCAGCTAGTTAATCTTTCATCAACTGTAGGACTATTCTTTACCAATAAGAAGTAAGCATTGAGCGTAGCACTGCAACGCTCCAATGGCTGAAATAGTGAGCATATTCAACGATGTCTTCTGATCCTATGGCCCGGCATGGCCAAGCGTGTTAAGGCGTGCGACTCGTAATGTGAGGGTCGCGGGTTCGCATCCCGGTCGCGCCAAACATGCTCGCCCTTTCAGCCGTGGGGACGTTATAATGTGACGGTCAATCCCACTATTCGTTGGTAAAAAAAGTAGCCCAAGAGTTGGCGGTGGGTGGTGATGACTAGCTGCCTTCCCTCTAGTCTTACACTGCTAAATTAGGGACGGCTAGCACAGATAGCCCTCGAGTAGCTTTGTGCGAAATTCCAAGACAAACAAACAAACAAACAAACAAGTCTTCTGATCCATCGACCTTCAGTTTTGGAGTCGAGCGCCCTACAACCATTACGCTATTCCAGAACACATATATCAGAAATACCCTGCGCGATGTTTAAATTAAGTTTTAAATGCAACCAGTTACTAGAAAATTTGTAAAGGAGATTTGAGAGTCTGTAACATAGCATAATATTAGTGTGAAAATCTGTGCGGCTGTTCTTTTAACCGTATACTCAACCATAGTTTGAAGTTTCGTTTCAAAAACGCATATAAATTGCAATGATTGCCAAGTTACGTACACCTACACGAGAGATATATCTTTAGTACAGCTGTTATCATTACATCTATTCTTACACCAAAGTGACAAAGTCTACAGAAGTTAAAGCACGTTCGTTGGTAAACTATATCTTCAACTGTCATTCATATGTAGTACTTTACAGACACGTACATAGTTTGTACGCACAAACAGTTTTAAAGTAAAATATATCTCTAATGTTGTTACGATGTTAAGTAAAAATTTTGTGTCCTTGAAAAATTCTATGTAAACGATTATCTCTATAATCTATACAACGTTTATAAAACAAACTTATGTTAATTAATGTGTTGTTATAGACACAACCTACTGTGTATGTTGGTAAAAAGGGGAAGTTTCCGAACTGCAACATTTTCAAAATACACTTTTAAAACTAAGATATTATCTAAAACAATTTATGTTTCTGGTTTGTTAAAGGTTGTTTGTAAGTTAGCGTAAAGGTTGTAGTTTTAATTTGATCAAATGTGGTTATAACATAAAATATCATTGTCTTTCTTCCTTAATGAAAATCTTTATGCTTTTATTTCTTCCTTTGTGTAAAAGTTGCTTGCTAGTAATTCTTCCTTAACACAAATGATGTACGTTAGTAGTTCTTCCTTAACACAAATGATGTACGTTAGTAATTCTTCCTTAACACAAATGATGTACGTTAGTAGTTCTTCCTTAACACAAATGATGTACGTTAGTAATTCTTCCTTAACACAAATGATGTACGTTAGTAGTTCTTCCTTAACACAAATGATGTACGTTAGTAATTCTTCCTTAACACAAATGATGTACGTTAGTAGTTCTTCCTTAACACAAATGATGTACGTTAGTAGTTCTTCCTTAACACAAATGATGTACGTTAGTAGTTCTTCCTTAACACAAATAATATACGTTAGTAGTTCTTCCTAAACGCAAAATCTGTTCTTTACATTATAATTCTTGGCCCGACATGGCGTGCGACTCCAAATCTGAGGGTCGCGGGTTCATATCCCCGTCGCGCCAAACATGCTCGCCCTTTCAGCCGTGGGGGCGTTATAATGTGACGGTCAATCCCACTATTCGTTGGTAAAAGAGTAGCCCAAGAGTTGGCTGTGGGCGGTGATGACTAGCTGTCTTACCTCTAATCTTACACTGCTAAATTAGGGACGGCTAGCGCAGATAGCTCTCGAGTAGCTTTGTGCGAAATTCAAAAACAAACAAACATTACAACTCTTAGGAAATGAAAATAATTAAGATTTTAACAAAAATACAAAAAATAAGTGACGAACTTGTAAAAAAATAACAAACTAGCTGTTTCAAAAATAAAATGTGTTTGCGAGAAGATAAGATTTTGAGGGACGATTTGATAAAACATAGAATATTATCCTTATATTAATAATATAGAATATTATTGTTACATTAGTAATTCTGGCTTTCTCATATAATAGCTGTTTATTATTTCTGTGTATAGCACGATTCATATAAAATAATATAGACTTGTTGGTTAATACAGTTTTAACAGACAATCTGTTTCCTAAAAGTCATATATATATAAATATTTTGTACAAGTCATTGTACCTGGTTTGTAATTTTTCTTGTAATTCGACACTCTTATTTTCTATTTTTTTTTTTTTGCCATTAGTGTATACAGTGACAAAATTATAATAATAAATACGTTCAATAGAGTTAATTCAATATGCTTTTGAATATAACATTTGGATTTGCTATAGCGTAGGCTGCTTACTTTTACCAACTTTTGACAAATTTATCATGGGTATTATATGTTAAAATTCTTTCAAAATCAGACTTACTTATTTTTTTGGAATTACAGCCTTTATACCTTTATGTACTACTGCAGTTATTTCACAATTCTGAAATACCTGATGAGCTTTAACCTTCATCAGTACATGTTAAAATATCCATCTTTCAGTACACCTGGGATCCCTACTGACCCTGCATATATTTAATGATCATAATGTTGAAGTTATGATTTAGATGTTGAAAAGTTAGCATACTGGCTTCTCAAATAATTGTGCAGATAAACTGTAAGAAAGACTTAGAACCATAAGTATATAATATGTTATTTATTATTACAAAATATGAAATTTACTTATATTATGTTATCATATTTAGATACAAAAATTGTTATCGTTGACGTATATTTCGATAATATAGAACCACTTCTTCTCTGGTTGACATCTCACAGTTAAAACTAATAAAATACTGAATGAAGAAACAGATTTCTCGAATATGTAACAAAAAACACCAAATTTTACGAAAATGTGCTTTTGATCCAAACGGACCCAAGGGGGTCAAACTATATCAAAATTTGTTTCGGAGCTAAACTAATGCCAAATGTTGGACAACATGTAAGCGAAACTTATTCTGAGTGGACATAAAGTGTTTCTCATATCTTTTACCAGTCATCTTACAAATACTCATCCCACCTTACACTGGGTGTGGAGTGATCAGTGATCAGTATATTACTTGGGGTCCACCAAGAACTCGTGCAACTTTTATTCAAAAAAATTATTCGACTGCAAAAAATCTAATGTTTTATTATTTTTGTGTCAGAGGATGACAATGTAACAATTATATAAAAATAAATAAAAATATAACTGGTCAAATAAAAAATATTAACAAATATTTATCATTGGGGTCCATATGAACCCCAGGTGTACTGATGAAGTTAACTTGTTTATTTGTTGTTCAAACGGAAAACTACGCAATGGGCTGTCTGCAATGTACCTACGGGAGGGTCGAACCCCATTTCTAGTATTTTAAGTCCTAAAGTTTACTGCTTAGTCATTTTGTTGTTGTTTGAATTAAGCACAAAGCTACACAATGGGCTATCTGTGCTCTGCCCACCACGGGTATCGAAACCCGGTTTTTAGCGTTGTAAGTCTGCAGACATACCGCTGAACCACTGGGTGGCTTATTCATGGAAGATAGGCTTCAGTTGCACTGTTTACCGTATAAACACTACTGCTGTACGTGGTGTGAATGTCCAAAGCTGCGTGTTTAAAATGATAAGTTGAAAAGTTATAGTGTGAAGATACTATATAAACTACATATAATATCATAAATTGCATTTTTATGAATCATATATTCCAGTTAATTATATATGCTTAACAAATAAATACCTAATAATTATGAACAAATTAAATATATAAAATGCAGGCTACTTACATGTATATGTGATTCAAGGGTTGAAAATGTATTGGTATTTATGTGACAAAATATTTGACTCGACAACAATTCTTGGACTTCGTAATATCTACAAACCATGTCTTCACAATGACTATTGTACTAGTTTAATTACGTAACCTTTGAATCAAACATATGAATATGTTAAGTATGTAATTCAGGTATGTAACTACAAGATTAAGGATGTGAACTTGTAAAATGTGTGTTCATTTGTGAGATTTCTTGCAGAGCTAAATGACAGATACCCAGTCAGCTGTTCCTACTTTTAAAGTAACAGACAAGCGGGAAGACAGCTATTCGACACCACCAGATTTTGAGCTATTCTTGTTAAACTAAGTGGTCAGATTTGACCACTACACTTATAACGCATCCAAAACTCCAAATTCGGAGTGAAATTTTGAATTTAAGCCAAGCTTTTACAATCTTTAACTCCCATATTCGCCACAGGAACAGAACATATTACATCTCGTCGACGGAAAATATACGCTAAATAGAAAATATATTCCTAACAGTTTTACCCGTCACATCTTTAGACTTATTTCTCACGTTTTATTTATACTTATTTAATCAGTACAATGCTCCCCAGTGGCACAGTGGTATGTCTGCGGACTTACACACTAAAAACCGGGTTTCGATACCCGTGGTGGGCAGACCACAGATAGCCAATTGTGTTGCTTTGTGCTTTATTCCAATCAGTACAAAAGTCAATGTGTGTCATGTCGCGCTTAATATTCTTGATATTTCAAAATAAACGGATTCATAAAAGTCAAAATACATTTATCTAGATGGAACAGCTGGTCACTACGATACAACTGATGGAAGTGCAAGGGGCTGTGAAGGGTAGTGAGTGTTGGAATAAGTTTAAACACAAAGACGTAGAGTGGTCCCTGAAAGTACATAAACTTATCATGAAAGTAAAAATATCGATTCAATTTTAAACTTGAATTGTTTCTGAATTAAGCTCTTTTTTGTTATACCAACAACGTGTTTAATAAAAAAACAATCCTCTTAAAATCAAGGGTATAAATTAAGAAATCTATATAGATATAATAGTACTGTCTGTAGTCTATATAGATATAATAGTACTGTCTGTAGTCTATATAGAGATAATAGTTCTGTCTGTAGTCTATATAGATATAATGGTACTGTCTGTAGTCTATATAGAGATAATAGTTCTGTCTGTAGTCTATATAGATATAATTGTACTGTCTGTACTCTATATAGATATAATAGTACTGTCTGTGGTCTATATAGATATAATAGTACTGTCTGTAGTCTATATAGATATAATAGTACTGTCTGTAGTCTATATAGATATAATAGTTCTGTCTGTAGTCTGTTGTATGTCCATGTAACTATATCACAGGATAAGGATGGAGGTTTATTAGGCTCAAGAAGGGTGTGAGAGAGAGTTCAGTTTTGTATTTTGCATGTTGTTGCAGTTTTATGGGTGTTTTTGCGTTTTTCACCACCACACCTTACCTTCTTTGGATGGATTTTCACCATACGTGGTATGACGGTTCACTGAGTCCATGGGAAGATACAACAAATTTTCAGTTTTGCGGCCTTCTCAGCGTTTTAGTTTTTTGCCACTACCATCTG
Organism: Tachypleus tridentatus; assembly: GCF_004210375.1. Classification (NCBI taxonomy): domain Eukaryota; kingdom Metazoa; phylum Arthropoda; class Merostomata; order Xiphosura; family Limulidae; genus Tachypleus; species Tachypleus tridentatus. The sequence continues at coordinate 55,511,072 of NC_134825.1, forward strand.
TGAATGAATCTTAATCAAATTTGATATGTAGGTTTGCTGGATCCTTGTAGATACAGAAGTAAATTTGCGATTTAACCTTTTGTGTTTTACAGTTTTTATTGGCGTTTTTTTTTTTTACAATTTCACATAAGGAAAGCAAATTTTCACGTCCTAAAATAACCTGTCATTAATCATAATTTTTATAACCTCCGCCTAGGGGACGGGTACTCCAGCTAGTCACCAAATATTTTTTTTCCAGTTTTGTTGTCTATACATTTCATTTTATACTTTAAGTACATAAACTAATAATAACATTATTGTTGGAACCAGTGTGTTACCAAAACACATTGGTTTTTCTATGTATTAATTTGTTAGAAGTTGTTAATCTTCCAGATTCTTACCAATAATCATTCTATAAATACTCTACGAATTTATTTTATGAAGGGTCTTAATTTTAATTGGTTGCAAAGAAATTTACCGACTTTTGACAGCCTCGACTGCAAATTTTGCAAAATCAAACTTGACCAAGAAAGATTTTGCAAAATGTATTTATTTTAATTAGCTATGTAATGTAGGGTTAAGGTACAATATTGGGTAGTGGTGGTTGTACTTACCTTATAATTGTTTAAGGACTATAGGTTAGTTCTTTCATAAACAAGATTTATATGAATTTTAGGTGACTCAAACAGTTATATTTTAAATCAGTAAGACTTTATTTTCTGATTATATGGATGTTTGTATGAAATACATTTTATTGATTTCTTCGTACACAAGATCTATATGATTGATTGGAAACTCAAAATATGCTTTATAGTTGAAGTTATTAACACAAAACTTTACTTGTTATGGTATGGATGCCTATATCAATAACATAATTATAGATGCCTATGCGAGATTAACATAATTACTTATGAACAACTCACGTGTTTGTATTAATGATAATTACTTATGAACAAACCACATGGTTATATAAATAACATTATTACTAATGCCAGTACTTACATTTCATATATAATTAGTTCCATGTATATTACATTCACTATGTTATGCTATTTGAGTGTGTGTTTTAGTGTGAAATTTTGTTTCTGTATTGTGAAGCATTTTTACGATATTTTACCAAAATGTCAAATTAATTCTTACCATACATCAAGTTGAAATTCAAAAATTGTTTTCTGTCAGTATTCATTTACTATAAAGTGTTATTAGATTAAAAACAAGTATTATAATGTAATAAACACTAATTCATTAAGACTAAAACTTGATTATTTTGAAGATATTACAAAACATTCGTGTTAGCATGAACTTTTTCACGTTTCCTTGAAACAGTAGTTACTAGTGAAATACTAGTATATTTTTACAACACTTTTAAACCAATATAGGCCTAAATTTAGGCCTGGTTGAAGATTTGGAGTATTTCAGTTTATGGCTAAATACGGAATTACAGTATTTAATATTATAACAGTAACAATAACTGCTTGAAGGAGAGTAACATAATTAGGTCAAAGGTCGAAACATATTGTTATTTAATATTCAATTTAAAGGTAAAGTGCATTATTGAGTGTACTTTGAGCTAGGCTGTAGGAAGCTATTCACAAACAAATAACAGTAAGTTTTAATTTAACTTTGACTAGACGGTGAAAAGGTTGTTTTTTCATAGATAAAGACACATTGCTGTATTTGTATCATGTAGATGTAAGAAGAAATCATGTTTTTCTCCGTATAAGATTTTGTCATGTATACATTCTTTTCTTATACTTCACTGGATTCTATATGTATGTCCATGTCTGTGTGAAATACGAAATGTTAACACTATAAAATTATCTTCTTGCACTTGAAAAGGTCCTAATAATAATTTCTCACATGCATCCTTTCATTGTAATTATCAGTAAGAATACGCCACATACACCATCAGTTCCCTCCACTACTTGACATTATACAGTACTTTTAGGATTCTTATTAATTTTAAAAATACATCAAACACCTGTAATATATAGTATAAAATACATGGAAATGTAGTTTTTGAAAGATACATTTGGAAAATTCTCTGTATTACTTCCCTATTTGAAGATTTTTACTACATACATATTTGAAGATACTCTAGTTAGTTTTGTTAGGGTCGTGGGTTGATCCTATGATAGTGCTCTGGATTTCAAATGTGCTAAACTGCATTCAAATCCAAGATGTCTAACAAAATATTTTCCATAATTTTAAGCTGTGGATAAGTTAAAGGAGTGTGTATCAGTTCCTTAGCGGTCTGTTGACTTATTGGCTACCCTCTGATTAAGAGTTATAATTAGGAACAGCGATAAACAGTCTTAGTAGCTTTGTCATAAATACACAGAGATAAATAAAATTTACAATATTGATTTTTATTTGGTATCAAAGTGTGAAATCCGAAAAATAACGCAATTTAAAAACATATTAATATATAACAAAAACTTCACTTGTGGATGTGCAGCTGTGGTGAATTTTAAAGAAAGTTTCATTCGGTATATATATATTGACCAGATGGTTAAGGCACTCGACTCGTAATCTGAGCGTCGCGGGTTCGAATCCCCGTCACACCAAACTTGCTCGCCCTTTCAGCAGTGGGGGGTATTATAATGTGACGGTGAATCCCACTATTCGCTGTCTGGTAAAAGCGTAGCCCAAGAGATGGGGGTGGGCGGTGATGACTAGCTACCTTCCCTCTAGTCTTACACTGCTAAATTAGGGACGGCTAGTGCAGATAGCCATCGTGTAGTTTTGTGCGAAATTCAAAACAAACCAATATATATTTTCTAATTTGAAATTTCTTTTTGTGATTGTTTTCTTTATTTCTTAAAGTACCGATTTCTAAAATAAACAAGTGAGGCTTATGAGTGTTGTCGTAGAATACAGTAGAAAAGTGGAGTAACTTTTTTTATTGCTTAGATTGGTGAACAATTCTGAACACTAAATTACAATTGACATGTTTTTACGTTTATTGACAAATTTTTGAATGAAATTCCTCTGACAATATGAACTGATCGTACTTCTGAGGGGAAGATATAGAAGTCCACGTGCGTTAGTTTTCCAGATAATATTGTGTTTTATTAATATTTACAAGTTCGACATTTATTTCTACCTTAAGAGATTTATGCTGCATTGATTAGTGTTATAAGT